>NC_045957.1:137540516-137841600 GCF_010909765.2 Amblyraja radiata | reverse complement strand
TTACTCACAGCTGTGTAGACATTTGTTCAGTCATTCAGAGCTCAGACCTCCAGTGCAGAGACTGATTGAGGCACACCACTTGCATAGACTGATTGAGGCACACCACTTCCTGGTTTTATAGTCCCTCCCCCATCCCACCAGCAGGGGCAGCAGAGAGAGGGGGGAATTTTGTAAAATCATTAATATCTCTGTCATATTTCATCGACGGGAAAAATCCTCGGCACACATGCGGCGGAGGGGGGCTCTGAGCGAGGTGGCCAAAAATGACGGCCGTAGGTGGCGGCGTTCTCTCGGAAATCGCAGCACAGATCGCCAAAACCGGTCAAGAACAGAGTTTTAGTAATATAGATTTTATGTATAAAATATAAATAAGTAATGTGAAATAGAATGTGATGATATTATTATGAGCATGTATGATGTAAACATTTCTCTGTTAGATCAGAATGAAGGACAATGTCTTCTTTAAAAGCTTCTGCTGTCCTGTATATATTATTGGTGATAGACTTGGCTTGCACTCGCTAGAATTTAGAAGATTGAGGGGGAATGTTATAGAAACTTACAAAATTCTTAAGGGGTTGGACAGGCTAGATGCAGGAAGATTGTTCCCGATGTTGGGGAAGTCCAGAACAAGGGGTCACAGTTTAAGGATAAGGCGGATGTATTTTAGGACCGAGATGAGAAAAACATTTTTCATGTGGCGAATCTCTGGAATTCTCTGCCACAGAAGGTAGTTGAGGCCAGTAGGGATGACAGATGGCACAATGGGCTAAGTGTTCGGCTGGCAACCGGAAGGTAGCCGGTTCGAATCCCGCTTGGAGTGCATACTGTCGTTGTGTCCTTGGGCAAGACACTTCACCCACCTTTGCCTGTGTGTGAATGTGTGTGAATGTGTGTGAGTGATTGGTGGTGGTCGGAGGGGCCGTAGGCGCAGATTGGCAGCCACGCTTCCGTCAGTCTGCCCCAGGGCAGCTGTGGCTGCAGAAGTAGCTTACCACCACAGAGTGTGACTGAGGAGTGAATGAATAATGCGATGTAAAGTGCCTTGAGTATTAGAAAGGCGCTATATAAATCCCATCCATTATTATTATTATTAGTTCATTGTCTATATTTAAGAGGGAGTTAGATGTGGCCCTTGTGGCTAAAGGGATCAGGGGGTATGGAGAGAAGGCAGGTACAGGATACTGAGTTGGGTGATCAGCCATGATCATATTGAATTGTGGTGCAGGATGGCCTACTCCTGCACCTATTTTCTATGTTTCTATGATTCATTCATGAAAGATACAGCATAGAAACAGGCCCAAGGCCCCATTGAGTGCATGCCGACAATTGACACCCATTCTTTATTGTACCACTTTCGCATCCGCTCCCTACACATTAGGTGAAATTTACAGAGGGCCAATTAACCTAGGAACTATCATATCTATGGAATGTGGGGGGAAACTGGAGCACCCAGAGAAACCCACACGGGAAAATGTGCCTACTCGTCACAGACAGCACCCGAGGTCAGGATTGAACCCAGGTCGCTTGTGCTGTGAGGCAGCAGCTCCACCAGTGGCACTTACAACAATTCCCATTATGACCCAAAGTCCCCGCAAATGACATTAAAATTGGCGATGAAGGTCTGAATTAGTAAGGTAGACAGACGCACAATGCTGGTGTAACTCAGCAGGTCAGGCAGTATCTCTGGAGAAAAGGAATTCTGGTCAGACTTCCTCAGTCTGAGGAAGGGTTCCAACCCAAACATCACCTATTCCTTTTCTCCAGAGAGTTTGCCTGACCCTCCAACAAGTTGCTTCAGAGGAAATATTACCCTTGCGTGTACTTTGTCAAGTCCCATAAAACTTTTATCTGAAATAACTTTCATTTTTCCAAGCTCTAAAGAGTACCGGCCCAGTCTGCCTAATCTCTCCACAGGACAATCTCTTCATCCAGGAAATTGATCTGCTAAAGCTTCACTGTACTCCCTTTGTTACAAATCTATCTCCCTTTTCACAGGGAGACATGACCTGTGGGCGATATTCCAGGTGTGTTCTCACCTGGGCTCTATAAAATTTCGGCATTGCATTTAAAATCTGCTACTCAAATTATTTTTGCAATAAATGTCTACATATCATTTGCTTTTCAATATAGCCGTACCTGAATGATGACTACTGGTGGTTCGAGTGTAAGCACAGCCATGCCCTCTGTACACCAACACCTTTCAATCTCATACCATTAACAAAAAAACAGAGTTTTGACTTCATATTTTCCAAAGTTGCCCCTTAGCTTCCTTCTAGATTAAGTGGGACCCGTTGGGTCCCAGTCACACAGGAGGCTTGGTCCCCCAACGCAATATTCCACCACTCACCCATAGCCCCCAACTGCACAGGCGCAGCTCATTTCCCCTCATCCCTAGCACTCTCTCTCCCTCTCTTCACCCTCCCTCTTCTTTCCCCTCTCCTCCTCCCCTCCCCCAATCCCTCCAGGAGGAGCATCAGCCATCGGCGCCCTCAGAGCCAGGACTCGAATCGGCCCGGAAGCACCAGCAGCTACGGCCATGTCAGCGTGTGGTGGGTGGGGGGCGGGAGAGCTCATAGAAAAGGTGGGGGAAGAGCCATGGGGTAGAGGGGGGGGTATCACGGGGGAGGGGGCAGGAGCCAGCGAGAGAGACCAGAGGTAAAGGGGCTGGAGATGCGGGGCATTGCGATGGCGGGCGCTGGATGCTCTCCTCTGCCGGGATCAGATTCACCGCTTTCTGTTTGGCGACATCAGCTGCGCCGCTTCCGTCCCTCCAAAAATTGTATCCTGTTGGAGACCTCCGCCCGCCTCCCTCAGCTCCAGTAAAGACGCAATGGCGCAGGAAGGGGTGGACTATCCCAGGGAGTGACAGGAGAAGAGCCTAATCCATGCTGCGTTGACAGGCAGGAGAGGAGATCAATCTGCGCATGCACGGTTTTTATGATTTTTAAACCGCGCTAACTTTAACAATATACAACAATCTGTACAAAACTTGTTATACTCGCAGCACAGGAGAATTGTGAGTGAGCTGGCAAAAAATTGTAGCGCTATCGCGTACCATTTTTGCATAAATAGAAAAATCACGCAAACCGGAAGAGCACAAGATCAGAGCTTTAGTTATGAGACAGACAGGCAGACAGACAGACAGACAGACAGACAGACAGGCAGACAGACAGACAGACAGACAGACAGACAGACAGACAGACAGACAGACAGACAGACAGACAGACAGACCAACCGACCCTCTAGTTATCCTGTTTATTTCCCTCATGATTTTATATCCTTCTATAAGATCATCCCCTCAGCTTCCTGTGCTCCACGGAGTAAATCCTAGCCTGCCTAGCCTCCCCTTGCAGCTCAGGCCCGTGAGTCCTTGCAACATCCTCATAAATCTTAGCAACACTCTTCCCAGCTCTTTCCTGTAGCTAATTGACCAAAACTGAACACAATCCTCCAAGTGTGACCACACAAATTTCCTGTACAACTAAACAGAACGTTCCAACTTCTCTACTAATTTCCATGATTTGATGAGGGCCATATCCAAAAAGCCTTCTTCACCACCATTTCTACAAGGCCCTACTGTTTACTGTGAAGGTTCCTGCCCTAGTTTGACTTCAAAAAATGCAACACTTCACAATTATCTGAATTAAACTCTATTAGTCATTCCTCCACCCACTTGCCCAGTTGATCAAGATCCCGTTGCAGTTCTTGATAACCATCTTCACTGTTTATGATAGATACCACCTAGTTTAGCATGATCTACAAACTTACTAATCGTGCCCTATACATTCCCATCCGGATCATTGATATAGATGACAAACAGCAATGGGCCCAGCACCAATCCCTGAAGCACACCTCTACTCACAGCTCTACTGTCTAAATAAAGAAGCTTCCACCTCTGCTTTCTGACATGAAGCCAATTCTGTATCCAGTTAGTTAGCTCTCCTTGGATCCCATGCAATCTAACCTTCCAAGGCAACCTACCATGCGAACCTTATCAAAAGCTTTGCTGAAGTCCATATGCAACACATCTAAAGCCCTGGCCATGTTAAACATTTTGGTTATTTAAATAAAGCTCAAACAATTTTGTGAGATGTACAAAACCATGCTGACTGTCATTAATCAACTTCTATCCATCCAAATACATGTACATCTTATCCCTCAGAATTCTCTCCAGCAACTTTCCAATCACAGATGTTTGGCTCACTAGTCACAGAAATGCAATGAGTCAACACAAGGGTTTGCATATTTTTTTAATTTCAAATAACTCAAGAAACATAAGAGATGAGTTCATAGCCAGGAAAGTCAAACATTAAGTCAAACAAAAGAGATGGGGATGATATTGAACAATTTCTTTTCTTCGGTATTCACCAAGGAGAAGGATATTGAATTATGTGAGGTAAGGGAAACAAGTAGAGTACCTATGGAAACTATGAGATTCAAAGAAGAGGAAGTACTGACACTTTTGAGAAATATAAAAGTGGATAAGTCTCCAGGTCCGGACAGGATATTCCCTAGGACATTGAGGGAAGTTAGTGTAGAAATAGCAGGGGCTATGACAGAAATATTTCAAATGTCATTAGAAACGGGAATAGTGCCGGAGGATTGGCGTACTGCGCATATTGTTCCATTGTTTAAAAAGGGGTCTAAGAGTAAACCTAGCAATTATAGACCTGTTAGTTTGACGTCAGTGGTGGGCAAATTAATGGAAAGGATACTTAGAGATAATATATATAAGCATCTGGATAAACAGGGTCTGATTAGGAACAGTCAACATGGATTTGTGCCTGAAAGGTCATGTTTGACTAATCTTCTTGAATTTTTTGAAGAGGTTACTCGGGAAATTGATGAGGGTAAAGCAGTGGATGTTGTATATATGGACTTCAGTAAGGCCTTTGACAAGGTTCCTCATGGAAGGTTGGTTAAGAAGGTTCAATGGTTGGGTATTAATGGTGGAGTAGCAAGATGGATTCAACAGTGGCTGAATGGGAGATGCCAGAGAGTAATGGTGGATGGTTGTTTGTCAGGTTGGAGGCCAGTGACTAGTGGGGTGCCACAGGGATCTGTGTTGGGTCCACTGTTGTTTGTCATGTACATCAATGATCTGGATGATGGTGTGGTAAATTGGATTAGTAAGTATGCAGATGATACTAAAATAGGTGGGGTTGTGGATAATGAAGTAGATTTTCAAAGTCTACAGAGAGATTTATGCCAGTTGGAAGAGTGGGCTGAAAGATGGCAGATGGAGTTTACTGCTGATAAGTGTGAGGTGCTACATCTTGGCAGGACAAATCAAAATAGGACGTACATGATAAATGGTAGGGAATTGAAGAATGCAGGTGAACAGAGGGATCTAGGAATAACTGTGCACAGTTCCCTGAAAGTGGAATCTCATGTAGATAGGGTGGTAAAGAAAGCTTTTGGTGTGCTGGCCTTTATAAATCAGAGCATTGAGTATAGAAGTTGGGATGTAATGTTAAAATTGGACAAGGCATTGGTGAGGCCAATTCTGGAGTATGGTGTACAATTTTGGTCGCCTAATTATAGGAAGGATGTCAACAAAATAGAGAGAGTACAGAGGAGATTTACTAGAATGTTGCCTGGGTTTCAGCAACTAAGTTACAGAGAAAGGTTGAACAAGTTAGGGCTTTATTCTTTGAAGCGCAGAAGGTTAAGGGGGGACTTGATAGAGGTCTTTAAAATGATGAGAGGGATAGACAGAGTTGACGTGGATAAGCTTTTCCCACTGAGAGTAGGGAAGACCCAAACAAGGGGACATGACTTGAGAATTAAGGGACAAAAGTTTAGGGGTAACATGAGGGGGAACTTCTTTACTCAGAGAGTGGTGGCTGTGTGGAATGAGCTTCCAGTGAAGGTGGTAGAGGCAGGTTCGTTTTTATCATTTAAAAATAAATTGGATAGTTATATGGACGGGAAAGGAATGGAGGGTTATGGTCTGAGCGCAGGTATATGGGACTAGGGGAGAATACGTGTTCGGCACGGACTAGAAGGGTCGAGATGGCCTGTTTCCGTGCTGTAATTGTTATTAGTTATATGGTTATTAAGAAAGACAGTCAATGTTATTAATTTGTGAAGATTGTGCACAAATGTAGAAATTACATGTACACTTGTTTTCGTAAAGGGAAAGCAGTATGGTTTAGTTACGTATAATATGTAAAAACAAGATAATATAGAATACAATATTTCCAGTATTTTTTACTGTTCATTTTATATATTAACAGCTTAGATGTAAATGAAGGAGGTATGATCAGTCAGTTTGCAAATTATACAGAAATTGATGGTCTTATTGAGAGGAAGATAGTCTCAGTGTACAAATAGGTATTGAACAGCTGGTAAATTGGGTGAGCAGTGGCAAATGGAATTTAGTTTAGAGATACAGCGTAGAAACAGGACTTTCGGCCCACCAGGTCAGCCCGCTGCAGTAGCCGCCCCACCAGGCTCGCGGACGGTGAGCAGGTGCGACCACTCTCCATGCAAGAAGAAGAAGAATGAGTGACTGCGGGCCGAAAAAGAAGAAAGCTCGGAGGGATTTGAGGACAGTCCAAAGCAGCAGAGGGCCGGCCGATCGTGGCTTCCACAAGGGGAAGCCCACTCACCCGCATGACAGAGCAGGGGAGACGGAGAGGAGGTCGTCCCCCGTGACGGCCAGAGATCGCCAGGTGGGATCGGGATCACCAGCGAGGAAAAGGCGTCACGATTCCCTGAGTCCCTGCAATCGACGGAGGAATCGCAGGTCTCCATAGACGGCCTCTCCCAGAGGGAGTAATGGCCACCATGGCCCACCTTCACATTGCCCTGCCCAGCAACCGCGCGGCGATAACGACCGCCACCGCCATGTTCTAGAACTTCAAGGAGCCCAGCGGAGCGCGCAGCACGACCTGAGCAGCAGTTTAAAAACGCTAAGTGACAAATTTAAACAAGTGAAAGTTAAGAAGCCAAGAAGTACAGCAGACATAACAGTGGTGACGTCACATGCAGCATGAGCAGAGGCAGGCAGTCAGATCCATTGTGACGTCATCTTCTTGTTTATTTTCTAAGTTATTTGAGAATTGTGAACATTTTCATAAATAACTAGAGAAATAATGCGTGACATTTTCAGTTAAGACGATTTTTGACATCATGGCGTAAATCTCTATCAGAATATTTAAAAATGTCACCGTTAGCGTGTCGTGTCTTCAAAGAGATGTGAAACGCACACGAACATCACACAAATAAATACACATCCAAGATCAGAGTTTTATAAGTATTGAGATAACTAGACTAAGTGGGACCCGTTGGGCCCATTCACACGGGAGGCCTGGACCCCCAACACAACCCATTCCCCAAAGCAATATTCCACCACTCACCTGTTCCCCCAATGCAATCCTTTCCACCAATGCAATATTTTACCACTCACCCATAGCCCCTAACTGTGCAGGAGCGGCTGATGGGTTCCAGTTGTGACGCCCTCAATCCCCCCCCACCTCCCCTCACCTCCCACTCTGCTTCTTGCGCTCCCCCCAAGCACTCACTCCATCCCCTCTCAACCCACTCCCCCCCACGGCAAGTGGAAAAGGGATTTATTAAAATTTTAAATGTGATTAGCTCTTAAAATATAACAACAATTTAAACGTTAAAGATGAGATTTATTCAGTTTATTATTTCTTGGTGTGGGGGAGAGGTATGGCTTCAGGCTGTGGGGTACCAGTGGGGTGGAGGGGAACATCCTGCAGCTGGGGGAGGGGGTCGGCTTCAAGCGGGGGCTGTCGGGGGCCGTTGGGGGGGGGGGGAGCATCCTGCAGCCAGGGGAGGGGGATGGCTTCAGTCGGGGCCTGTCGGGGGCCAGTGGGGAGGGGACTGCTGCATTCTGGGCTTCGGAACTCGGGGCAGCTTCGGGACTCGGGACGGCTTCTGGGCGGCTTCTGGACTCACTGACTCTGTATGCCTTCTGGACTCAGCCCGGCCTCCGGGGCTTTATTCTCCTCACCCTGGTGATTGACAGTGGGTGCCGGAATGGGGAGGGGTTGTGTGGGCTCAGTGGCTCCCGGCCCCGGCTGTGACCGCACTCATCGTAGTCGCCGCCCCCGCTCGCAGAACACAGAACTCAGCCCCCGCTCGTAGAACACAGAACTCAGCCCCCACTCGCAGAACACAGACCCCGCTCGCACTCTGCTCACTACGCTGCTTCAGCTTTATTCTCGCGGCCGGTGATTGACAGCGGGTGCCGGAAGGGGCGTCGCTGTCCTGGCAAATAACAGACCAATAACTTTTCTAATATTTCACCGATCGGAACAAGACTTGGAGCAGAGGAGAACCGTAAGGTGGCTCAAAAATCCTAACGATTTAGGGTACCATTTTTGTGCAAATTTAAAAACAACACAGACCGGAAGTGGTCAAGATGAGAGTTTTAGTAATAGTATAGATAGATAGAAGATAGATAAAGCACTATGGCACAGTGGTAGAATTGCTGCCTTACAGTACTCACAGTGCCAGAGACCCAAGTTCGACCCGAGTCCGATTTTGGGAGCTGTCTGGATGGATTTTGTTCAATCTCCTTGTGACCTCGTGGGTTTTCTCTGAGATCTTCGGTTTCCTCCCACACTCCAAAGACATACAGGTTTGAGGATTAATTGGCTTGATCTAAATGTAAAATTGTGCCTTGTATGTGTAGGATAGTGTTAATGTGCTGGTCGGTGCGGACTCGATGGATCGAAGGGCCTGTTTCTGCGCTGTATCTCTGAAGTAAACTAAACTAAACTAAACTAAATTAAACTAAACCAAACTGAACTAAACATTGCTGGGGCCATATCAAGAATTGTGATTGCCTCAGTGTAGTAAGACTCGATTGCTTTGGAAAGAGTGAAGAGGAGATTCACCAAGATATTGCCTGGGATGGAGCCTCAGCTATGAGGGGGGACTAACTGGATAATCTGGGTTTGTTTACCTTAGATCGGAAATAGCTGAGGGGAAACATTGACAGAGGTGTACAAAATTATGGTAGACAGTCGTACATTACCCCACAGCTGAGGTGTGTATAACCTGAGGGCATAAACATTAAGGTAAGGAGTAATCTGCTTAGAGAGGACATAAGGAGGTGTTTCTATCAACTAGAAGGTGCGTGGAGTTTTGAATTCACTGCCTGAGTGGTGGTGGAGGCAGACACTCTCACAAAATTTATAAAATATCTACATGGGCACTTGCATTGATGAGGCCCAAGTGTTGGTAAATGAGATTAGTACAGATGGGGGACTTGATGGTCAATATGGACATGGGTTGGCCAAAGGATATCTTTTAATGCTGAATGACTCAATAATTATGTCGCATATACAATGTTTAAAGGAGATGTGCGGGGCAAGCATTTTATGCAGAGGGTGGCGAATGCCTGGAATACACTGCCAGGGGTGCTGGTGGAAGCAGAAAGGATTATGACATTTAAGAGACTTTTGGATAGGCACATGATACGCAGGGGAATGGAGGGATATGAATTATATTCAGGCAGGTAATAGTTGGTCTTGTCATCAAGTTTGGCACAGACATTGTGGGCTGTAGGGCCTGTCCTTGGGCTGCACTGGTCTATGAGGAGGAGGAGGCGCCATCTTGGTGAACGGCTGCTAGCTAGCAGCCGTCCGTTTTAACTCGTTTTTTTAAATAGTTTTTAGTGAGTCCTGTTTTTCGTTTGTTGGGGATATGGACTTTTTAATGTGGGGGGTAGGTCTCAACTTTATTTCTAGGTCCCTACCTGGTCGGTGAGGCAGCTTTTTCTCCGGGCTGCCCGTCGACCCGTCCTCGTGGCCTACCAGCGGGCTTGGAGCGCCGTTTCCTGGCGGGGACCGCCCAGCACCTCGGCCTCGGTGGCGGCACAGCGCTGGAGCGCTATCGCGGAGTGGAGCGGGCGATGCCTTGCCTGGGTCGCCGCGTAGAGCGACGCGCTGGAGCTCTGGTGAGCTGGACCGCCGAGAGCAACACCTCTGGGCTGCGGGTCTGCGGAGCGGAGAGGCGGCGCCGACTTTAACATCGGGAGCCTGGGAGCTCCAAACCGGCGTGGCCTTGTCGGCTCCGGAAGCCGCGGTCTCCAGCTAGAAAGCGGCCGTTCCAGGTGGCCCAGCCGCCGAGAGGACTCACCCGACGCCGGGGCAAGACCACCCGGTGAGAACGGCCAGGAACATCGGGCCTCCGTAGAGGCAATTGCGGTGGCCTCAATAGGCCTGACTTTGGGGTGAACTTGGGGTTGGGGACTGGACTTTGTGCCTTCCTCCACAGTGGTATCCATTGTGGGGGGATGATTTTTTTGTCTAATGTAATCCTGTAAGTCTGTGTCCAAGATGGCTGCCGTGAAGAGAGAGTGGACGCTGGCGCGCTTTGGCTGCCGCTGCTCTCTCTTCACACTGTGTTTTTGATTTTCTGTTTTTGGACTGAATTCTGTTTTTAATTTGTGTCTCTGTGATGTCTTTATTACTTATTTTATTCTGATTATATGTTTTTATTTCTATGAATCTTTGTAAGGTGTCCTTGAGATGTCTGAAAGGCGCCCATTAAATAAAATGTATTATTATTATTATTTTTATGTTCTATATCTGATGTAAGCACCACAATTTCAATGTTAAATGGTTTGTTTTTAGACTTATAGGTCCAGTAACTTGAAGATACTATTGTGATTCCAGCAAAATACTTTACATTGGATGCAACTTGTATATGTGTGTGGTAGGATGGGGTAGGTAACAGCAGAATAGAATAGAATGCCTTTTATTGTCATTCAAACAGCTTGGTTTGAACAAAATTGCATTTTCAAGTCTTAACAATTACAAAAAAAAACAAGACCCACACTTAACACACTTTACACAAATATCCATCAGAGTGAATCTCCAACACCTCCTCACTGTGATGGAAGGCAAAAGTCTTATCTCTTCCCTTTATTCTTCACCCACGGTCCAGCAGTCCAACTGCAACGCCGAGGCGAACTGGGGCTCACGATGTTAAAGCCCCCGGTGGACGATGGTAAGTCTCGCGGCCGTTTAAGCCACGCCGGGCGATGTTCGGCCCCGCTCCGAGTCCTTTAAACCACGCGATTCCGGCGGGAGAAGATACCGTTACACGAGCTCGGAAAAGCGGTCTCCCACCAGGGATCTGCGAGCTCCCGATGTTCCTGTCCACCAGGCCTGTGGCCGGAGCCTCAGAAGCTCCGAAGTCGGGTTGCAGCCGAGCGCCACCACAGCTCTCCACGCTCCGAAGTCGGCCAGCTCCACGATGGCGAGTCAGCAGACTCCGCGACTGGAGCCCTCAGGTTGGTTCCGGCTGGAGGCCGCTGCCGGCTCCACGACGTTAGGCCCAACGACACCGGAGACCCGACACGGAAAAAGTCGGGTCCCCGAAAAGGGAAGAGATTAAACGGTTTCCCCCCCACCCCCCACATATACACAGCTAAAAAATAATAAAACTAGAATCAAAACATAAAATTAACGAGACAAAAATAAAGAAAAAGACAGACGGGCTGCAGTCGAGCCGCTGCCGTTAGGCGCCACCACACCACCACAGCACAGCAGAGTAATTAAACAACGAAGTTCATGAATTTATCACAGTTTTGAGGACATGAGCTCAGTTATAAGGAACATCTTAAATGAAGATGGTGAAAACATTCAAGGATAGAATCAGGGCTTGGCAACTATTAAAGTGTTTGACAACTGGGAGATCAGGTTGGCCCAGGCGGACTGAGCAAATGTGTTCAGCGAAATGAGTCTATGTTTGGTCTTGATGATGGAAAAGAGTCCACACCTTGATCAACAGACAGAATAGATGAGGTTGGAGGAAATGCAAGTGAACCTCCGCCGAACAGCCGGAGATGCACCACCTGTCCTATACCTCCTCCCTTAACTCTGTCCTGGGACCTCGACAGTCCTTTCAGGTTAAGCAGTGGTGTGGACTCATACATCGTCAAGACCAAGCGTAGACTGGGCGATCATTTCGCTGAACACCTTCGCTCAGTCTGCCTGGGTTTACCTAAACTCCCGGTTGCCAAACACTTTAATTCCCCTTCCCATTCCCACAGTGACCTTTCTGTCCTGGGCCACCTTCGCTGTCAGTGAGGCCAAATGCAAATTGGAGATGCAGCACCTCATATTTTACTTGGGCAGCTTCCAACCCAAGATTCAAGATTCAAGAGAGATTTATTGTCACATGTACCAATTGGTACAGTGACATTTGGGGTCACCATACAGCCATACGAATAATAAAGATCACAACACACGATAGACTTTAACACAAACATCCCCACACAGCGGAATCAAAGTTTCCCACTGTGAGGGGAGGCACCAAAGTTCAGTCATCCTCCCCCTCGTGTGCACCCGTGGTCGGGGCGTCCGGAGCCCTCCACAGTCGCCGCTATGGGCAGCCCGATGCTCAGGCCCTCTCGCCGGGATGATGGAACTCCGACGTCGGAACGGAAGAATATCCTCAGCGGCTTGGACCTCTTAATCGGCCACTTCTTACCAGAGACCGCGGCTCCCGAATTCCATGGGCCGGGCTGGGCGGAGATTCCACACTGGCGGCCCTCTGCAAGGGATCCCAGGACTCCACGATGTTGAAGTCAGCGCCGTCCATGGCTGGGAGCTCCGCAAACCACATCTCCACGATGTTGAAGCAGCAGGCCCAACACTCCGGAGCTTCAAGCGGCGATCCCAGGTAAGGCATCGCCCGCTCCGTGATGAATCCAGCGCTGCTGCTGAAGCTCTGGTCCGTCTGCGGCACGAAAGGCAACGCCAATCCAGTTGGTAGGCCGCGAGGTGGGGGGGGGGGGGGGGGGCCAGGAAGCGACTCGGAGAATAGATGCATCCTCACCACGAAGTGACTGGGAACGTTTCCCCCTTACCCTCCCCACCTCCCCCACGTAAAAATACTAAGAAATACTCCAACACATACTTTTTAAACAGACTAAAAATTAAAAAAAGATGGAAAAAGCAGACAGACTGTAGGCAGAGGATGCCATCATGCGGCTCCCCTAGTGGCCAGCAGTATGCAAATTGATTTCTCTAACTTTATCGCCTTCATAATTTCATAACCTTGCATCCCCTCTCTCTCCATCCCTCCCACACCGAAGTAGTTGTACTAGTTTCAATGTCATCTTGTTGAGTCTCATTGTCTGTAACTCGTTTTCACCCAGCCCTCAGCTAACAATCGCCGTTATCATCATACTTTTTTGCATATCTTTCATTCATGTGTTCTACATCTCTCTATATCACCATCTATATCTCACCTTTCCCATTCCCCTGACTCTCAGTGAAGAAGGATCTCGACCCGAAACGTCACCTATTCCTTTATCCAGCGATGCTGTCTGACTGAGTTACTCCAACTTTTTGGTCCAGCAAAAGGGCTGAAGTGGAAATAGTCAAGAACTTCAAGTTCCTAGGTATAATTATCACCACAATATGTCCTGGACCAACCACATGGAAGTTACAGCCAAAGAAGCACATCAATGCCTCAATTTCCTCAGGATTTTTACCAACTTGTATAGATGAGCCTTCTATCAGCTTTTTTAGGAACAGTTTTACTGAAGTCCGCACAAAATGTTTGAGAGTTGTGGATGTAACCCATTCCATCACATAGACCAGACTCACCACCATCGGTTCCATGTTCAACTCATGCTGCCTCGAGAGAACAGCCATCATAATCAAGGACATTTCTCATCTGGGTCATTCCCTTTTCGCTCCTCTCCCATCGGGAAGAAGATACAAAAGTCGGAAAGACCTACCACCAGACTCAGGAACAGCTATTTGCCAACTGTTTCAGACTACAGAAAAGGCAGTGAGAGTGTTGTCCCAACGTTCAACATAACTTCATTGTGGACGCTGGACCTTTTCTCCGTAAGTAACCATATAACCATATAACAATTACAGCACGGAAACAGGCCATCTCGGCCCTTCTAGTCCGTGCCGAACACGTATTCTCCCCTAGTCCCATCTACCTGCACTCAGACCATAACCCTCCATTCCTTTCCCGTCCATATAACTATCCAATTTATTTTTAAATGATAAAATCAAACCTGCCTCCACCACATTCACTGGAAGCTCATTCCACACAGCTAGCACTCTCTGAGTAAAGAAGTTCCCCCTCATGTTACCCCTAAACCTCTGTCCCTTAATTCTCAAGTCATGTCCCCTTGTTTGAATCTTCCCTACTCTCAGTGTGAAAAGCTTACCCACGTCAACTCTGTCTATCCCTCTCATCATTTTAAAGACCTCTATCAAGTCCCCCTTAACCTTCTGCGCTCCAAAGAATAAAGACCTAACTTGTTCAACCTTTCTCTGTAACTTAGTTGCTGAAACCCAGGCAACATTCTAGTAAATCTCCTCTGTACTCTCTCTATTTTGTTGACATCCTTCCTATAATTAGGCGACCAAAATTGTACACCATACTCCAGAATTGGCCTCACCAATGCCTTGTCCAATTTTAACATTACATCCCAACTTCTATACTCAATGCTCTGATTTATAAAGGCCAGCACACCAAAAGCTTTCTTTACCACCCTATCTACATGAGATTCCACCTTCAGGGAACTGTGCACAGTTATTCCTAGATCCCTCTGTTCAACTGCATTCCTCAATTCGCTACCATTTACCATGTTCGTCCTATTTTGATTTGTCCTGCCAAGATGTAGCAACTCACACTTATCAGCATTAAACTCCATCTGCCATCTTTCAGTCCACTCTTCCAACTGGCATAAATCTCTCTGTAGACTTTGAAAATCTACTTCATTATCCACAACCCCACCTATCTTAGTATCATCTGCATACTTACTAATCCAATTTACCACACCATCATCCAGATCATTGATGTACATGACAAACAACAGTGGACCCAACACAGATCCCTGTGGCACCCCATTAGTCACTGGCCTCCAACCTGACAAACAACCATCCACCATTACTCTCTGGCACCTCCCATTCAGCCACTGTTGAATCCATCTTGTTACTCCACCATTAACACCCAACCATTGAACCTTCTTAACCAACCTTCCGTGAGGAACCTTGTCAAAGGCCTTACTGAAGTCCACATATACAACATCCACTGCTTTACCCTCATCAATTTCCCGAGTAACCTCTTCAAAAAATTCAAGAAGATTAGTCAAACATGACCTTCCAGGCACAAATCCATGTTGACTGTTCCTAATCAGACCCTGTTTATCCAGATGCTTATATATATTATCTCTAAGTATCCTTTCCATTAATTTGCCCACCACTGACGTCAAACTAACAGGTCTATAATTGCTAGGTTTACTCTTAGACCTCTTTTTAAACAATGGAACAACATGCGCAGTACGCCAATCCTCCTGCACTATTCCCGTTTCTAATGACATTTGAAATATTTCTGTCATAGCCCCTGCTATTTCTACACTAACTTCCCTCAATGTCCTAGGGAATACATGACAAACAACAGTGGACCCAACACAGATCCCTGTGACATTCCACTAGTCACTGGCCTCCAACCTGACAAACAGCCATCCACCATTACTCTCTGGCATCTCCCATTCAGCCACTGTTGAATCCATCTTGCTACTCCACCATTGTGATGCTACAATGTTGTAAATCTATATTCTGCAATATTGTATTTTTCTCTTTGCACTACCTGCTGCATTTGCGTCTGAAGAAGGGTCTCGATTCAAAACATCACCTAATCATGTCTTCCAGAGATGCTGCCTGACCTGCTGAATTTCTCCAGCACTTTGTGTGTGTTTTTTTTATTGTACTAGTGTATGACTTGATTTTACTCATGTAAGGAATTAACATAAAAACATAGAAAATAGGTGCAGGAGTCGGCCATTCGGCCCTTCGAGCCAGCACCGCCATACAATATGATCATGGCTGATCATCCAAAATCGTTACCCCGTTCTGCCTTTTTCCCCATATCCCATGATTCTCTTAACCCTAAGAGCTAAATCTAACTCTCTCTTGAACACATCCAGTGAATTGGCCTCCACTGCCTTCTGTGGCAGAGAATTCCACAGATTCACAACTCTGATTTAATTGGCTAGCACGCAAACTAAATATTTTCATTGTACCTCAGTACCCATGGCACGTGGCAAAAACAAACCAATACCACTATTTGTATGAAGCATCATAAGTGACATTCCTCTCAAAATAGGTATGGAGAGAGACAAATTGGGTGCATCTTGAGAGATGTACAACAGAACAGACACAATGTGCGGGAATAACTCAATGGGTCAGGCAGCGTAGAAACATGGAAAATAGTTGCAGGAGGAGGCTATTCGGCCCCTCGAGCCAGCACCGCCATTCATTGTGATCATGGCTGATCGTCCCATGGTTGATAATGGCTCATCAGCTTCTCTGGAGAACAAGGCCTGTAAACTCCTATCTCTCCAGGGACTAACTTACTGTACCAATTCATTGTTGTGTGGTGTCTTTTTATAATTTTTTCTTTTTTTTCCTCCCACAAATATGTAATATGTGAATATGTGATTCTGTTCCATTCTGTTTTGTAGTTTTTTGCACAATCCGCAAGCATTGCCACTTTTCATTTCACTGCACATCTCGTATGCGTATGTGACGAATAAACTTGATTTGACGACTTGAGATAGGTGACATTTCAGGTCAGGGCCATTTTTCAGCTCATGTGCATATCTTCGCCCATGTACAACAGAACTTTGTTCATGCAGGATCACAAGTCAAGTGAGGTATGGAGCAGTTAAAAGTTTCTATTGGCAGTTTTACCGCCTTTTGAGTCTTCCTGATGTTGCCAGCATGCCATTCCCAAGATGGCTTCCTTTTCTTCTTTATGCCCCTGTCCCACTTAAGAAACCGGAATGGAAACTTCTGGAGACTTTGAGCCCCACCCAAGGTTTTCGTGCGAGTATCTAAAGGGGCTGCTCCTCAAGTTTTGGCTCCACTTTAGTCCGACGCTATTGATTTTTGGGCACCCGGTACAGAGGGTGGAGGATCAGGAGGGAGGAGACTTTCAAAAAATTCAAAACCGGCCGCGACTAAAAATAGATTGCCATTTTAAAAATCGGTAATTTTTTTGTCCAAGCCGGTTACGATGCTAGTTGAAGGTGGTTGCCGGAGGTTGCAGGTAGTGGAAGGTCTCCAGAGGTCTTACCTTCCACTACCTGCAACCTCCGGCAACCACCTGCAACCTCCGGCAACCACCTTCAACAAGCATCGCAACCGGTTTTGACTAAAAAATTACCGATTTTTAAAACGGCAACCTATTTTTAGTCGCGGCCGGTTTTGAATTTTTGAAATTATCGCCGGAACATAGCAGAGAAGTGGCAACCACTTTCGACCATTAGGGAGACTGACAAAAACCTCCGGGAACCACACGGAAACCTTGGGTGGGGCGCAAAGTCTCCAGAGGTTTCCGTTCAGGTTTCCTACGTGGGACAGGGGCATTAAGCAAGTGCAGGAGAATCTCCACTTTGAGATCAGTAAATGACAGGGAGTTGATTCTTGCAGCGATGTCTGCAGAGACCGTGATTCATCTATTTGTAATGTCACTTGCAAAACAACCTGAGCCTCTTGAAAACCTAAAAAAGCCTGTAGCAACAAGATATTTGCTTACAGTTCTCAATGACTGGAGTTTACCTCTCCAATGTTAAAAAAAACAGGCTGACAGTAGAAAATACGGCACCAAGGACGATCAGTCTTGCTGCTGAACAAGGACCCATGAGCAATGAAATCTAGCTCTGCTTCGTGACACACATCTCCTTTACAATGTAAGACTTGTCAAATCATGCACGTGTCTTGTGCGTGAGAGCAAGTCATTAACTTACTGAATGCTAATGTTTTTATAAACCTGCGAGTGTATCCACCTTTGATTTATTGCAACACTTCTTTTATGTGCTTTGCTTACAAATCAAAAGCATGATAATATTCTTCGGGTTGGTCAATATTTTCATACTTTTCCCAGATTATGTTCTCCTCACAAGTAGTTCCCACTGAGACGGGCAGTTGTGTAAAAGAATTGTCAGAAACCTTTCTTTGGTAAGATTTGTGAGGCGGTCAATGTTTTACTTCACAGTTTTCTGCCAGAAATTCCATCCTCTGCCCACCTGGAAGAAAATGTTTTATAGTGTTCATTCACAATGCAACAAGTTATTGTGAGCAGGTTATTTAATATGCTCCACCCTTGTTATATGACACGGTCTTTGGAAACCAAGCATTTTGTGTTTATTTTTAAATGAGATGCATAATGTGCAGAATGTTCCAGAACACAGCTGTGACATGAAAGTAAATTATGAGGTTAAGTCCAGCAGATATATTATAAGGATAATGCATGATTGTACCTGTAGCTCTGTGCCGTTCCACATAGGGACTAGGGAAAGGCAAGTCCCTGATCTAGGCACAGGAAATATATCTTCACTTAGTTTTTTAGTAATGTATTGGCTTTGGTCCCGTTAGGAAGAATAATTTGATGGAGACACAGTTCCTTTTTAATGAAAAGCCCCAGGAGTTTTCATTGGGAGGGATTCCAGATTGGTGTATTCATATGTCTATTTAAGTGAGGATGGTGGTTGACTTGATGGCACTTGGTCTGTAACTTTTGTGGTGATGTTGGATTAGCCTGGTTTGTGTTTTTGGAGACAGTGCATCCAGCAGCCAAGGTAAATTGATAGTGGAGGAAATGAATGTTATGAGTGGTCATTTAGGAATGCTATTCAGGCTGCCTGCTATTTCCTGGATGGTGTGAAGTTTCCTGAGTGTTGATGGAGCTACACTCATCTTGGCAAGTGGAGAGTTGGAGTCATGGAGTACTAGAGACATCCAGCATGGAAACAGGCCCTTCAGCCCAACTTGCCCACACTGACTAACATGCCTCATCTACACTAGTCCCACCTGCCTGTGTTTGGCCTATATCATAGAAACATAGACATAGAAACATAGAAAATAGGTGCAGGAGTAGGCCATTTGGCCCTTCGAGCCTGCACCGCCATTCAATATGATCATGGCTGATCATCCAACTCAGTATCCTGTACATGCCTTCTCTCCATACCCCCTGATCCCTTTAGCCACAAGGGCCACATCTAACTCCCTCTTAAATATAGCCAATGAACTGGCCTCAACTACCTTCTGTGGCAGAGAATTCCAGAGATTCACCACTCTCTGTGTGAAAAATGTTTTTCTCATCTCGGTCCTAAAAGATTTCCCCTTTATACTTAAACTGTGATCCCGTATTCTGGACTTCCCCAACATCGGGAACAATCTTCCTACATCTAGCCTGTCCAACCCCTTAAGAATTTTGTAAGTTTCTATAAGATCCCCCCTCAATCTTCTAAATTCTAATGGGTACAAGCTGAGTCTATCCAATCTTTCTTCATATGAAAGTCCTGACATCCCAGGAATCAGTCTGGTGAACCTTCTCTGTATTCCCTCTATGGCAAGAATGTCTTTCTTCAGATTAGGAGACCAAAACTGTACGCAATACTCCAGAATATCCTTCTAAACATCCTACCGATGTACCTGCTCAAATGTTTTTTCAAATACTTCCTCTGGCAGCTCATTCCATTTACCTACCATCCTTGGTGTAAAAAAGTTGCCCCTCAGGATGTTATTATATCTTTCACACATGAAATGTCACATATCCATGTTCTCCAGTGATGCTGCCTGGCCCGGCTGAGTTACTCCAGCACTTTGTGTCTTCAGATTATTGTTTTTCCAATTTAACTCCCCCTAGTGGTTGGATCTTGACTGAGAATAATATGCCTACCTGCGCATGTGCACATATCTGCAGACCAGATAAACATGGCGGATGGCTGCTGGGCTGTGAGATGTTTTCATGAACTGGTTGGTACCATCACAATATTTTATCATAATAACTTTTCTTTAGTGCTGATTTTGGTTCTTATCCGGGTATTCTGTTGCAGGTCACTGACTAGCAACTGTATAATTATTATTAACATTAATACATGAGATTAAAAACATGACATGCAGACTAAATTTATCTAGGTTTATAAATCAGAGGTATGCATGCTGATGGGAAATTATAAATGAGCCGCTCCTTGAACCTCTCCTTGCAAAATACTTGCTACAATACAATTTCTAAATGCAGATTAAATAGCCCAGTGTATAGTTTCCAGTCATTGTTGCCTTTGACCTTTCCATCCATGGAAAATGCCGCATGGATCGATTCAATATTACGTGGCAATGCTCATTTAAAGCTCAACAGGGCAGATAGCATCATGAAAGAGAAATAGTCAATGTTTCAGATCTGCGACCCTACATCTCTGATGTTGACTGATACTTCTCTTTGCACAATGGCTGTCTGAACTGCTAAGCTTTTCAACATTTCCATGTTTATGTTTCAGATTTCCAGCATCTGCAGTGTTTTTTATGATTTTTATCTGAAAAGAATCTGGTGAAATCCCCCAGTTCTTGCAGCAACTTCATTGTGAATAATCACTGGTGTTCTTTCATTTTGTATCTTCGGACTCGACCTTGCTACTCTGATCAGCAAAGGCTCCTCACGCAGTGGACCTGTCTTGCAGCTTTATGCTGGAGTCTATGGGGCTACTGACATCTTTAGGAACTTGGTACACAGCATAATTTCAGACATACGAACTGTCCGAATTCCGAACAGTTCACAAGAAGGGAACCCTGCCCAAACAGCAGGTGACGTTTCAGTTCAAACTCCAGGTCTTTGAGGACTAGTTGACATCGAAATAAAATGGATTGAATGAAATACCATTCCAGTTCAATGCTGGGTTTAATTGTGCAGAATGAACAGTGGATCAAACTATTGCCTCAGAGCAGGGTCCAGCATGAAGGATGGCCCTGAACCAATGCGCAATTTACCTGCCCAGATGCTGCCTGACGCGCTGAGTTCCTCATGCGCTTTGTGTTTTGCCTTAGAGCAGTGGGTTAGGCTATTTTCATAGAATGCTGGCTAGTATGACAATATCATCTGCACTAGAAATACTTACAAAGGAATAAATTCTTGTTTATTTCCCATTTTTCAAGCATACTTCATGTTTGTGGATTTATTTTTATTTTGTGGCTTCACATTCAAAGTGCTTTCATCAATGATATTATTGTTGAACTAAATGCTCAAAGTACGGTTTGGGCCACAATTGTTTTTGTAAGTGTTCAGAGGCAAGTTTACTTATTACATTCCTTGCTCTTTTATTATTGAACCCAATTGGAAGTGAATGTACAGCATCCTCCCTTGAGGCTAAATTGCTTCAATTAAAAGTCAAGTCAAGTCTAATTCAATGTCATATACATAAGTCCAGTGAGGTAAAGGTACAATGAAAATTTTGTTTGCTGCAACATTTCAGCACATAGAAATAAAACAGCATACAAAAACATAAATTACACATAATATAAATTAGTTTAGTTTAGTTTAATTTAGTTTAGAGATATAGCGCGGACACAGTGTGGTGAGCACATTAACATTATCACACACTAGGGACAATTCACACATACACCAAGCCAATTAACCTGCATACGTGTATGTCTTTGGGCCACCATTCAGGTAATAATGATGGAGGGGAAAGCTATGTCTGTGATGGATCAAGCTACTACCACTTTCTTGCATTACTGTGTGCTGGATTTCCTATAAAAGTCCATTATGCAACCAATCAGGATACTTTGTGTATGTCGAAGCAAATTGATCAGAAGTTATACAGTCTGGTCCTTTATTTTTCTAATTAGCCATTTTTTTATTGCCTCTTCTCATTGTTAGAACTTTTTCCTTATTTTAGTTCAACGATACGATACGATAAAACTTTATACATCCCCAGAGGGAAATTGGTCTGCCGACTGTCACAACACACAAGGTACTCAAAAACTTGAAATTAAAAGTGAAAACAAAAAGAAAAAGACAACCGCTGTTGGGTGGCTGCCGTGTGCACAGCCCCTTCACTGGAACAAATGAACAAACAAACACAGAAACAAACGCAGACTTATCCCCTGGGCAGAGGATTCTCTGATTCTTCTTCTTTCATGTGGCATGCACAGCTTAAAGTTGTAGGACAACTTGTTCTATTTGATCTTCTGTTTGTGCAAGTCTAGTTGATTGCATTAGTCGAAACAGGGCGGACCACGTGAAGGTCGCAATCTTCCACCCCATTCTCAGATTAACTGAGCAGGACAGAGTAACATATATAAGGTTTTTAATCAATTCTCCAACTGAAGACACAATAACAATTTATTAATGGTTTATGATATGTGACATGCTTGTACCAATTGTGGTTATTTGATTGTCTCAAGAAAGGGCAGAGCAACCTAATGTTACAAGAATTTAAATCACTTTGGTAGTCACACTGACCTCAGAATAAATTTTAAAGTTTTATAACCTGTAACATATATCATGGTGTCAACATTGTACATGGAACATGTAAAGTGGCACAATGAAGCAAGATTATACACATTCTCTAGACAGCCTACTGTGTCACGTCATCTTACTGTTTGTATGGGCACGGATAGATTAGGCTGGATTGTGCTTGATTTGGCCCACCACTTATGCTCATTGCCCAAGTTATTCCCTTGGATGTTTAATTTTACACCCATGGGTCGTTGGTCAAACTGGAGGCCAAACTGCTGCTGCCAGCATGAAGCACCGGCTTAGAAATACAGGAGCGAGCTGATCTGCGAGAGCACAGTTAGCCATGGGTTCTCTACAGAATGGCTGGCTGAAGATAAACAAAATACAGGTCATTCATGTACTGCTCCGCCTCTGCTATCCTGAACTATATTTAAATTACCTGTAAAATATCAGCTGGAAAAAACAGGAAAGCAGACTATTATCTGAATGGTGGCCGATTAGGAAAAGGGGAGATGCAGCGAGACCTGGGTGTCATGGTACACCAGTCATTAAAAGTAGGCATGCAGGTGCAGCAGGCAGTGAAGAAAGCGAATGGTATGTTAGCATTTATAGCAAAAGGATTTGAGTATAGGAGCAGGGAGATTTTACTTCGGAGTCACATGAGTGACTACGTGAAGAACCCGCTTCCAACGCATGCGTGTCATATCGCTACACGCATTGCACGAGTCAACAGAAGGGTGGAGGACATCCCCCAGTAACGGGAGAAGGAAAAAAGGACCAGCAAAAGGCAGGTAAGGACTCTGCATTTTTATTCACAGAAAAATGGACAGAGTGAAAAGGAAGCGGTCTGCAAACAAGCTGCCCGAGAAACGCGTTGTAAACGTGGATGAACGGCAGAGACAGCAGCCGTCGGCTCTAGAGGCCTCGGTAGAGGAATCAGCTGTGCCAGAAATCATTCTGGCACCGACGAAACTTACTCACCGGCCGGGAGGCAAAGTTCAAACAAAAACGCACCATCTAGCAGAGCCCGACTTGGAGCAGCAGCGGGCGACCAGCCCGTATCAATATCGGACCAGGGCTGAACGGGTGCGGGAGACGGAACAAACCCGCTATGAGTGGCTGCATACGGAGCAGCCAGGAGAAACAGCTGACCGGGAACAGACGTGGACCGACAGTCAGGACCGGTGTGGCCAGCGGCGGGACGAGGAAAGCCCGCAAACCAGCACCCGTGAGTACCGGGGACGGGAACAGCTGGGATACAGAGAAGGGCAGCACACTGCTGAAAGGCTGCAGGAATGGGAGCAGCCAAAAATAGCAAGTGCAGCTCACCGTCTAAAGGAGCTGCTGGAGGAGCTCCTTCACAGTGGCAGTCCCATGAATGTGGAGACTAGCCACAGTGGGCAGACAAGCCCCATATGGGTACCCCGTGAGGGACCCCCTGAAATCTCGACCTCTTCGGAGGAGAGTGGGCAGGACCCTGATGGGCCAGACCCTGATCACACAGCTTCCCATGATCCTGAATCTGCAGAAAAACATACACTGCTGGACATGGTGGCTGATTACTTCAAACCAAGTCAAACAGGGGCAGACTTGGATTCCAGGATGGCAGCCAGTATTAACTACATGTCTGGCCATCAACTCCAACAACAAATATTCACAGAGACACTGGCCAGACATCTGCCACCTGGTAACTGTGATGCATTACAAATCCCCAGTGTCAACCAATGCATTTGGAAGCATATGGGGAAGGACATCAGGAACCATGATCTCAAAATCCAGAAAGCCTTAAAGGGGCTTACGGCAGGGATCACAGCTTACATCCGCACCCTGGACAAAACAGAGCAAACTAAAGGCCTGTTCTGTAATGTACAATATGAGCTGAATAGCATGCGGAGGGCGGCTATTCAGCCAGCACTGGATCCTAAATATGCAACAACTTGCAAACAAAGAGCCGTTAAAACCCCAACCCTTTTGTTTGGGGAAGCCAAGACACTGGGGCTCATCAAAACCAGTGCAAAGGCTTATTTTGGATCACGGTACCAGCCACATGGAAGAACGAAAAGTGTGGCTTATATCAGTGGCAGTGCCAGAACCCAATATAACCCGCAGCAGCCTTCTTTTAGGGTATGGCCAGGGACGGCCACCCTGGAAGATGCGGAAGCCTAAACCTCCAGTACAACCAGGAACACGAATAAAAACAAAACCCCCTTTTTTCAAAAAACAAAGAAAATAATACAACCACCAGTAACCATGGAGGTAGGTGGGTGTGGTTCTTTTGTAAAAAAGGGACCCACGACGGTGGGAGGGAGGTTGCAATACTACAGTGACGAATGGTGTAAAATCACTACAGACTCGTATGTTCTAAGCAGTATTCAGGGTTATCTGATAGAATTTACTCATTCCAATAACCCCCCAGTACAACATACACCAGAAAGGCATTTCGTCCTTACAAAAACCGAACAATCTAAAGCCCACATGGAGCTACAACGATTGTATACAAAAGGTGTGATTGAGCATACTACTCATGAACAATTAAAATTTGTATCAAACATATTTATTAAAAATAAAAAAGATGGGGGTTGCAGGATTATCATTGACCTTTCAACCGTAAACACATTCGTTCAATATGTTCATTTTAAGATGGATACCTTTATCACTGCTAAAGAATTAGTATCAGCTGGTTTCTATATGACAAGCATTGACTTAAAAGATGCATACTATACAGTACCCATCAGAGGGGAACACAGACGGTAGTTAAGTGTAAATTGATACCAGAAACGAATATGGATTATCTAGGATTCACCATTAACACGGTCAATATGTTAGTAACTTTACCAATAAATAAAGCCGCAGCCCTACAGGAGGATTGCAGCGAGCTTCTTAACACCAACAGACCCTCCATTAGACGGGTAGGCCGGATAATTGGGAAGATTGTGGCTACATTCCCGGCCACACATTTTGGGCCATTACATTATCAAAATTTGCAAAGAGCTGGATGACTTCCGGTTGGCGCCACGATGTGAGTGGAATCGCGCCATTACAGCTCCGAAAAAAACTGAATTTAAAACGGGGGTAAAAGGGTCAAACAAACGCACTTACCACAGGAGATCGATTGTGAACGGCTCCGGCAGCGTTTAAAAGGTGCGTGACGTCATCAGGCGCGCGATTTTAAGAAGAAATTATGACCCAGCGCTCCCCCACCCCCACCACTGGAAAAAAAGCTACGAGAAGGGAAACTGGCCTCAGCTCGGGAGCTGCTGCTGCTTCTGCTTCTCAAGAAGATGTCTCACAGAGGAAAGCTGAAATGGAGGAACTTAAGACTACCATTCTAGGTGAGATAAAGAAGCAGAGGAAGGAGTATATGGAGGAGATAAAGAAGCAGAGGAAGGAGTATATGGAGGAGATAAAAAGTTTAAAAGCGGATATGCTGGTGTCTCACGAGAAAAATAAAGAAGATAAAGAAGACTTAATAAAACAAGTTATAACGACGGTAAAAAGTATGATGGATGAGTGGAAGGAAAAGGCTAATGCCGAGTTACAAACTCAAATTGAGGATGTAAAGGAAATAGCTGCTGGGATGGAAAGAAAGCTGGATGACAAGATAGATCCTACTATAATTTCGCAAGACCAACAAGGCGAAGCAATTAAAGAGCTAACTAAAATTGCTGAAGTGAATACTAAGGAGACCGAAAAACTCCGTGCCGAGAACAAACGCCTCTTAGAATTATTACATAAAACAAACGAGAAATGTATCGATCTGGAGGGACGCCAACGCCGTAAAAATTTGCGTATAGTTGGTCTGAGCGAAGGTCGTGAGGGGAGTCAAGATCCTCGAAAATTTGTTGCAAAACTTTTAATGGATATTTTGAATTTGGATCATGAACCCCTGTTGAGCCGTGCACATAGGGCTCTAAGACGGGCCCCTGGGATAGGTTCATCGCCCAGACAAATGATTGTAAAAGTGGCCTTTGACCATGTCTTCGAAGAAATGATGAAGATAATAATAAAAAAGAGAAACCTGAAATACGAGGGAGACAACATCAGTATTTTTAGAGACTTCCCAGCAGAAGTGGCCAAGAAAAGAGCTCTATTTAAAGAAACAAAAGGTATCCTGAGGAATGTACAGAATACTAAGAATCTGAGATATGGCTTGATGTACCCAGCAATACTGAGAGTAACTTATGATGACAAGGAATATCGTTTCGTTAAGCATACTGAAGCATTGAAATTCGCCCGAGGCATACAGCAGAAGCCAGAAGATGAAGAGAGAGAAGATGCGGAGGAAGAACCCGAGGGAGAAGGAGAGGACTGAACTTTTATCATCGACCTGTGGTTATGAAATACTTACTTAGAAGGAAGTGGAATAATGGGCATTTAGTAGTAGTTCTGTATTAATTATTAGAAAATATTTAATTATTCCATGATAATAGTATTACATATTATAGTATTAAATACAATTGATATTAGTAATTAGCAAATAGTAATATGAATAATAGAAATAATTACTAAGTACTAAGTATATAAAGTTAGTACCTCACCCCAATATATATAGCATTTGAGATAGGAGCTGGTATAATCAACATCTTTTTTTTATTAAAAAAACGGAAGTCTTTAGATTAATGGCCACGTTAGTGTGGCTTTCACCTTCACATACTACACATTATACAAGTGTAGTTTCTTTTTTTTCTGAGCACCCTATTAACACCCTTTACTTTTTTTTATTATTGATATTTCTTATTGTTTTTGTTTTTTATTGATCTTATATTATATATTATTTGAATGTAGATGTGAAGGATATTGTGTATTTAGTTTAAGAAGACATAGATGTGGATTAAGGTGGAAAGAAATTCTCATTGGATTGATGTCCGGGTGCAACGGGGAGCTGGGTGAGTCAAGAAGGCTACTCCAAAAAAAGCCGCCCTAATAGTAAAATGCATGATATAAAGGTGAAGACTGGGGGTGATGGAGTAACCTTCTGCAGTTGGAATGTAAAAGGAATTAATGAACCAATTAAAAGGGGAAAGGTATTAGCTCAGTTGAACAGATTGAAGACAGATGTCATTTTCCTTCAAGAGACTCATCTTAAAAAAGATGCTCAACATAGATTAACAGCTAAATGGATTTCTAAGGTGTATCATTCTACATTTATTCATAAATCTAGAGGAGTTGCAATAATTATTCGCAAAGGTATACCTTTCATACAAAGTTCTATTATAGAGGATAAAGAAGGCAGATATGTAATAATTACAGGGGAATTATATTCAAAAAAGGTAATTTTAATGAATATATATGCCCCTAATTTTGATAATCCATTATTTTTTAAGAAAATATTTAATAATATTCCTATATCCACTCAACACAATTTAATAATTGGAGGTGATTTAAATTGTACTTTAGATAATTATCTAGATAGATCATCCGCAAAAAGGAAAGCTGCCTCGAAATCAAGTAAATTCATAAATGCTTTTATCAATACATCTAATATTAAAGACATCTGGAGGTTAGATAACCCATCCGGACGAGAATATTCTTTTTTCTCGCCCGTACATGGAACCTATTCGAGGATAGATTATTTTTTAATAGATTCTAAATTACTTCCTTTTACGTATGATGCAAAATATCATAATATTATCATCTCGGATCATGCGCCATTAACATTTAAGATAAAATTAAAAGATATATCTAATAAAACTACTACCTGGAGATTTAACCCTCAGATATTAAAGGACAATGACTGTTGTAAATATGTGATGGATCAGATTAAATTATTTTTTGAAACTAATGATAATCCTGAAACTTCTCCATCACTATTTTGGGACACATTTAAGGCATTCATGCGTGGCGCAATAATATCCGCACAAGCACATCTCAATAAAGAAAATCGAAAAATAGAACAAAATTTAGAAAATGAGATAAAACGTCTAGATAATGAAAATATAAAACAGCCTTCCAAAGAGTTAAGTAATAAAATTGCATCAGTAAAATATAGATTAAATAAAATATATTCTAATCAAGTGATTAAACTTTTTCAACAAACTAAGCAAGTGTATTTTGAATTTGGAGATAAGCCACAAAAATTACTAGCACGACAGCTTAGAAAATTAGAAGATGAGAAGATGATACACGGAATTAGATCTGAGTATGGAAATATATTAATTACTCCAAAAGATATTAATGATAGATTTTTACAATATTATAAAAATCTTTATTCGTCAAAACTAACAGGACAAACAGATAGTATGGAAATATTTTTACAAGAATGTCAAATCAATAGCTTAGATCAGGAAGGTAGAGAATTGTTAAATGCTGAAATAACAGTAAAAGATATTATAGAATCAATTAGTTCGCTTAAGAACGGAAAAGCAGCGGGCCCAGATGGCCTGAGTGCAGAATTTTATAAAAAATTTCAAGATCTGATTTCCCCAAGATTACAAATAATGTATAGATATGCATATGACCAAGGAAAATTACCAGAATCTTTAAATGAATCCACAATTACACTCATCCCTAAAGTAGATAAGGATTTGGAAGATCCTGGATCATATAGAGCGATTGCCCTTTTAAATACAGACCAAAAAATATTAACTAAGGTCTTATCTAGGAGATTAAGTTTAGTGATCTCTAAATTAATACATTATGATCAAACAGGTTTTATCCCAAAACGTTACTCATCCCATAATCTCAGACGTTTGTTTAATATTATATATTCAAAAAGAATACGAGATACGGAACTAGCGGTTATATCACTAGATGCAGAAAAAGCGTTTGATCAGGTGGAATGGATGTATTTATTTAATATAATGGAAAAGTTTCAATTGGGGGATAGATTTTGTAAATGGGTAAGAATTTTATACTCGAATCCTATGGCAAGAATTTTGACTAACCAAATTTTGTCAGCCAAATTCAAACTCTCTAGGGGATGCAGACAGGGATGTCCGTTATCACCCTTATTGTTCGCATTGGTGATAGAACCATTGGCGGAAAAAATTAGATCTGAACCTGAAATATATGGCTATAATACTGATACAACAATTAATAAAATTTCTTTATATGCAGATGATGTTTTGATTTATATTACAAAACCGGAAATTAGTATTCCCAACCTGCTAAACATTATAACTAAGTTTGGTGCATTTTCTGGGTATAGGATTAATTGGGATAAAAGCGAGATTATGCCAATAACAGGAATAAATCTTAATACATTACAACAATACCCATTAAAAGTAGTTACAGACAAACTTAAATATTTAGGGATTAACGTAACTAAAACTCATAACTCATTAATAAAATCCAACTATCCTCAACTATTAGATAAACTTAGAAAAAATATTTTATATTGGAAAACACTGCCTATATCCATGATTGGTAGAATAAGTGCCATAAAGATGGTATTTCTACCGCAGTTGTTATATTTGTTTCAGGCTATTCCTTTTTTTCTTCCGAAATCTTTTTTTAAAAAAATTGATAATATTGTCAATAGCTTTATTTGGGATTATAAAAATCACAGAATAAATAAAAAACATCTATGCAAAGCTAAGATAAATGGAGGATTAGCACTTCCAAACTTTTTATATTATTTTTGGGCTGTTCAGATTAAGAATATGAATTTCTGGTGGGTAAATATGGATCATGAACCGACATGGTTAAATATAGAAAAGGAGGACTGTCTACCTTTTAATGTAGGTTCGATAATTTTTGCACCAACGGAAGTACAAAAAAAATATTATAAAGACAACCTAATAATATATAATAATAGACGTATTTGGAAACAAATAGTTAAGACTCTACACTTGGATAATCTCTCATTTAGATTACCAATTATGAATAATCCATCGTTTAAACCTGCTATATTAGATGGGGGGTTTAAACAATGGGATGATTTAGGAATTACAAGGATAGAACATCTGTATAGAAAAGGAAAATTTCTTTTATTCCAGGAGTTACAAGATATTTATGGATTGTCTCCACAACATTTGTTTAGGTATTTACAAATTAGAGATTATATTAAATCCAATACACAAGATTATAAAAATAAAGAAGCAGGATTGTTAGATGAACTGTTTAATTTATATCCAAATACAGAAAAATTAATAGCCTATATATATAACATCATTTTGGATAAGGAGAATCCAATAACGGAAGTATATCGTCAAGCATGGGAAAATGAAATGGGATTGGCTATAACAAAAGAAAACTGGGAAGAAAGTCTACAACGAATACACCGGTGTTCATTAAACGCCAGACATATACTGATACAATTTAAAGTATTATATAGGTTACATTATTCGAAAACTAAATTAAATAGTATTTTTCCGAATCTCTCTGCTATTTGTGATAAGTGCAAGAAAGCAGAGGCAAATTTAATACATAGTTTCGTTACATGTCCTAAATTGAATTATTACTGGACAGAAATCTTTAAAGTTATTTCTGAAGTCATCAAAGTTAAATTGGACCCTAACCCAAAGCTAATAATATTTGGAATTCCGGATTTACATCTATCACTTACAGTAAATCAAAGAAATTTCTTTGATTACTGTTTAATAATTGGAAAAAAAATCATATTGAAATTTTGGAAGGGAACATTATCCCCCACAACCAAAATGTGGGCAACAGAGATGATGGAGACGTTACATCTGGAAAGAATTAGATTTGTCCTATTGGACAAGTATAATTCTTTTGAACAGATATGGTCTCCATATATACAGTATTTAGAGAAGTAGCTGTTCTTGGCAACACAGCTCGACGTGCACCCTGCGGGATTTGGTGAGAATAATTCATTTTTATATTGGAATTACATATATGTCTTTATTGATACTATCACTTGTAGTAGTGTTATTAATAATACATATTGTGGTTACTAAAAATGTTTTTTTTTTTTTTTTTTTTTTTTTTTTTTTTTTTTTTTTTTTTTTTTTCGTTTCTCTTTTCTTTCTTATATATAATCAAATTATTATTTAATCACTCTCTTAATGATTTATTCTTTCTCTATTCTTTCTCTATCATTATTTCTAAAAAAACAGTAGATAAGTATTACTAGTGTTTTACTTAATGCAAATTGAATTAATTTGATATAAAGTTGTTTGAAGCATTGTAATTGATTACCTTTAATAAAAAAATATATTAAAAAAAAAATTTCATATGTATGAATATTTAATAACTTGCTGTACTTACCTGAGCCTGTATAAATAAACGAGATGTTTTTAAAAAAAAAAAAAAAAAATAAAAAAAAATTAAAAAATTTGCAAAGAGCAAAAATTAGAGCACTCAAATTTAACAAAGGTCATTTTGATAGACCTATGGAGCTGCCTACGGAAGCTATAATTGAACTACAGTGGTGGGAACATAGCATTAGGTATTGCTCCAACCCCATCATTATTGACAACTCGTCTATGGTATTACAAAATGGTGTATCCAAAGAAACATTTGGATATCGGCAACATACCTACCAGGTAAGCTAAATTCAGTGGCAGACACCAAGTCACGCAAATTTAATGAAAACACGGAATGGATGTTAAATAAAAATGTATTTGCTGAAATTACAGCAAAATATGGTAGACCAGATATTGATATTTTTGCGTCCAGGTTGAATCACCAATTACCAAGGTATGTGTCCTGGGAACCAGACCCTGGGGCAGAAGCTACAGATGCTTTCTCACTGCATTGGGGGAAATGGCGTTTTTTATGCTTTTCCCCCATTCTGCATCATCAATCGGGTACAAAGGAAAATTCAACAATATTCGGCATCTGGGATTCTCATAGTACCCGATTGGCCTACTCAACCGTGGTATTCGGTCATACAGGGGATGGTGTTAGAACCATGTTCCATTATTGGACATAGCCCGAATTTATTAATTCATCCAGTAACTGGAGGGGGGCAGTCACCCATGCCATAAGACTATGGATTTGTTGATTTGTAGAGTCTGAAAGACCCACTACACGGCATGGGGCTGTCAGACAGGACGATGAATCTCATCACATCCGCACAAAGACTGTCAACACGGAAGCAGTACCTCGGACACATCAAGAAATGGGGCATATACTGCTTTGACAACAACCTAGACCAAAGGGCCAAGAACATTCCGGCCGTATTGGAATTCTTAACAAACCTCCATTATGATAAACGATTGGGCTACAGTGCCATCAATAGTGCCAGAAGTGCACTCTCCAATTACCTATCACAAGGAACGGAGCGGCACACGGTGGGAACGCACCCCCTGGTAACAAAACATATGAGGGGCATATTCAATGCAAATCCCCCTAAAACCAGGTACTCCAAAATCTGGGATGTGGGTGTCGTTTTAAACATGCTGAGGAGCTGGTCGCCCATAAACAGCATTATCACTGCAGAAACTGACCATGAAGATGGTTATGCTCATGGCGTTAGTTACTGCACAACGAGTCCAGTCATTAAGCAATCTGAGCCTGGACTCCTTGATCATCTCACGAGAGAAACTGGTGTTTGTCATACATGAGTTAATAAAACAAACAGACCAGGTTCATCGGGTCAAGTGATTGAATTTATGGCATATCCATATGACGAACGTCTGTGTATAGCAAGACATATCCAATTATACATGGAATATACTAAGAGCATTCGAGGGCAGGAAATGGCTTGGTTAATTTCTTACAAGAAACCGCACAAAAGGGTCACGACCCAAACTATCTCAAGATGGCTCAAATGTGTCCTAAAGATGGCAGGAATAGACACTAATGGTTTTAAATCTCATTCCACCAGGGCTGCAGCAACATCCGCAGCAAAAATTCTGAGGTACACACAGACCAAATCCTCATAATAGCAGGATGGTCATCCGAAAGGACTTTCCAAAGGTTTTATAATAAACCAGTTTTGGAGCCATCATCATTTTCGGAAAGCATTTTACGTTCAATATTATAATTTGCCCGAAGGGTTACAGGGCTATGATTTCAATTAATAAATGTATTTTCTCGTTATATCACACAAGTCTTTGTATAAGTGTGTCTAAAATTGCTAATGATACTCTCTCCCGATACCCAAGGCAGTTGTGAAGCATGGACTCGTTCCACGGCATGAGGTCACAGAGCTTTGAAATCTTCACGTAGTCACTCACGTGACTCCGAAGTAAAATAGTAAGATTAAACGAGAACTTACCAGTTTGAAGTTTGATCTGTATTTTATGAGGAGGAACATTGAGGGAATACGTGCCCTCCGCTCCCACCCTCCTATGATCATATCAAAACTGGTATCTCTTTAATAATCTTACTTTGTTAGGTCATTATAGTTTCTGTGACCTCACACCGCTGCTTTGAAGAATGACACGCATGCGTTGGAAGCGGGTTCTTCACGTATTCCCTCAACGTTCCTCCTCATAAAATACAGATCAAACTTCAAACTGGTAAGTTCTCGTTTAATCTTACTATTCTACTGCAGTTGTACAGGGTCTTGGTGAGACCACACCTGGTGTATTGCGTACAGTTTTGGTCTCCTAATCTGAGGAAAGACATTCTTGCCATAGAGGGAGTACAGAGAAGGTCCACCGGACTGATTCCTGGGAGGTCAGGACTTTCATATGAAGAAAGACTGGATAGACTCGGCTTGTACTCGCTAGAATTTAGAAGACTGAGGGGGGATTCTTATAGAAACTTACAAAATTCTTAAGGGTTTGGACTGGCTAGATGCAGGAAGATTGTTCCCGATGTTGGGGAAGTCCAGAACAAGGGGTCACAGTTTAAGGATAAGAGGGGAAGTCTTTTAGGACCGAGATGAGAAAAACATTTTTTACACAGAGAGTGGTGAATCTCTGGAATTCTCTGCCACAGAATGTAGTTGAGGCCAGTTCATTGGCTATATTTAAGAGGGAGTTAGATGTAGCCCTTGTGGCTAAAGGGATCAGGGGGTATGGAGAGAAGGCAGGTACAGGATACTGAGTTGGATGATCAGCCATGATCATATTGAATGGCGGTGCAGGCTCGAAGGGCCGAATGGCCTACTCCTGCACCTATTTTCTATGTTTCTACGTGTCTGTTATAAAGTCAGTTCATGCCTCTAGAATTCTCGAATACTAGAAGTCAGATGCAGAGTTCAAACGATAGTGACCTGGTGTAACGCAAGTATTTGCGCTGATAGCTTGGAATTAATGTAGTAGAAAATACACGACACAGTGACAGGTTGATCAGGCTCATTACACCCTCTGCTTCCACAACACCCTGTCCTAGGCTGCATAGGGAATTTCCTCCTTGGAATCTTTGGCAGAAGCCAAACTCACAGGGCAATTTATGGCTTTCTAGTTGCAAGATGATTTGCAAACGTTTAGCCCATCATTGTTGAAAGCCATCTCCCGTATTATCGCTACCTATTTTCCTTGTTGCACCATCTACCACCTTCCTATTACTAAGGCACATATAGTTTTTTTCTGTTGAACCACCCAAAACAAGGTTTTAATTGTTCCTCGGTACCTGTGACAATAAAAAACCTAAAACTAAATTTAAAGGGGGGGGGGGTAAAGATTTAATAGGAAACCTCATTGAGGGTGGTGGGTGTATGGAACGAGCTGCCAGAGGAATGTAGTTGAGGAGCGTAATATCGCAACATTTAAAAAACATTTAGACAGGTACATTGATAGGACAGGTTTAGAGGGATATGGGCCAAACGCAGGCAGGTGGGACTAGGGTTGTTGGGACATGTTGGCCGATGTGGGCAAGTTGGTCCGAAGATAGATATGGCTCTATGACTCTAAACCTGAACGTAACCCTTCTGGATTCAGATGTTATCCTGCTGAAGGTGACCCCTGAGGCATTCTACTGCAGCTTGTTAAAGGTTCTCCCTCCATCCCACTAACCACAACATTAGCAGGAATCAAAGTTAGTAGTAAAGAACCCTTAACATGACACCCAGGTCTCGTTGCATCTCCCCTTTCCCTAATCGGCCACCATTCAGATAATAGTCTACTTTCCTGTTTTTGCCACCAAAGTGGATAACCTCACATTTATCCACATTATACTGCATCTGCCATGCATTTGCCCACTCACCCAACCTATCCAAGTCACCTTGCAGCCTCCTAGCATCCTCCTCACAGCTAACACTGCCCCCCAGCTTCATGTCATCCGCAAACTTGGAGATGTTGCATTCAATTCCCTCTTCCAGATCATTAATATATATTGTAAATAGCTGGGGTCCCAGCACTGAGCCTTGCGGTATCCCACTAGTCACTGCCTGACATTCTGAAAAGGACCCGTTTACTCCTACTCTTTGCTTCTTGTCTGCAGCTGTTACTTCTTAAGACATTCAAAAGTGGGGAGTATTAAGTGTCTTGTATTTTTTGTAACGATTGACAACAATTTTTTTCAATACATGGATCTAATGTAACATTCTATTTGCACTAAGCAATTTGACATGGTATTACAAACAGCTTGGTTTACCACAACATACCGACTGTGACGTGATGAGGCATCCTGTGGATTATGCAATTATTATTATTATTACAGTTGTTTTTATGCAATGCCTTGATTATTTGGATTTGGGGGGGGGTGGGGGGGGGGGGGGGGGGGGGGGGGGGGGGGGTTATGCGTAGCGAGGAGTTAAGCATTTAAAATGTTTTAATAATTTCCCAGTGCAATATGGCACTGTAATATTTAATCTATATTTCACTTACATGTCAGTGCCTATTGAAAAAGTTTTCTCTGAATGACACTTGAAGGTTAGTTACACTCTTTCTTGGAACAGCCCAAGTTCTCAGCAGTTTACAAAACAACTGCCAATCAAATTAAAAGGCATAACTCTTTTCTTCATGTTGCTTGTGCAGACTGCTGCTGGAACTTTTACAGTAGTATACTTCGTGCAATCACATTAACAGATAGCCCCTGAGGCTATCAGGGTCTTACTCATTAAGTTGTTCAGCTTTGAATGCATCGCGAATGTTTATTTAAATATGACTAAAACCACATTCAGAATTTCCTTATCAGATATCAAGAACATGAATCAACAAATCAATTTGAAAAAGTTCTCACGCACCTCCAAGCACTTTGTGCCAATGTGTCCTTTATACAGGAGACTGAAATGACATAATCACCCAAGATAAGCTGAGATGTAAGTCACGCAATGGGCTGAGGCTGGGCTTCTTTACTTCACTTGCCATTGAATAGTATTAATGTAGAACATAGAGATTAAAAACATACAGCATAGGCACAGGAACAGGCCCTTCAGCCCATGCTATCTCTGCCGAACATGATGTCAAGATAAATACCTCTTAAATGCCTCCAGGCACCCACCACTCTGTGTAAAAAAACTTGCCCACTCAAACATTCCCCTTTCACCTTAAAGCCACTCCCTCTAGTCTTTGACATCCCCAACCTGAGAAAAACATTCTGACTCTCTATCCTATCTATACATCATTTTTTAATTTATTTCTGATGTTATAAAACAATCCAAGTTTATAGAAACATAGAACATAGAAAATAGGTGGTCATGGTTGGTCTATCTCATTCGGCCCTTCGAGCCAGCAATTCAATGTGATCATGGCTGATCATCCAGAATCAGTTCCCCGTTCCTGCTTTCTCCCCATATCCCTTGATTCCATTAGCCCTAAGATCTATACCCAACTCTCTCTTGAATATCCAACTTCTCCGTATAACTAATAGCATTTAATCCAGATAGCATGACTCAGAAATGAAAATAATAATTTCTGAGACATTTTATGTTACTCTTGTAATTTAAGCCAGCAGTTTCAGGCATAATTTCACTGTTCTACCCAGATGCATTTCCCCTTGCAAAACTGCATTAGATAATATCATAGAAACATAGAAACATAGAAAATAGGTGCAGGAGTAGGCCATTCGGCCCTTCGAGCTGCACCGCCATTCAATATGATCATGGCTGATCATCCAACTCAGCATCCTGTACCTGCCTTCTCTCCATACCCCCTGATCCCTTTAGCCACAAGGGCCACATCTAACTCCCTCTTAAATATAGCCAATGAACTGGCCTCAACTACCTTCTGTGGCAGAGAATTCCAGAGATTCACCACTCTCTGCGTAAAAAATGTTTTTCTCATCTCGGTCCTAAAAGATTTCCCCTTTATTCTTAAACTGTGACCCCTTGTCCTGGACTTCCCCAACATCGGGAACAATCTTCCTGCATCTAGCCTGTCCAACCCCTTAAGAATTTTGTAAGTTTCTATAAGATCCCCCCTCAATCTTCTAAATTCTAGCGAGTACAAGCCGAGTGGCATGTTTTCAATAAATACGTTTCACAAATGAATTGTAATGGAGAAGTCAGTGGACAAAGAACGTCCACTAGCTGTGCCAACTCATAGAGTCTCTTCCGTGCATTCCCTGAAAGTGCCGTCAAGGGTAAGATAGGATTGTAAAGAATGCCTTTGGGACATTGACGTTGCCCGGATTTGAGGGCCCGAACTGCAGGGAGAGGATGGACAGGCTGGGATTTAATTCCTTGGCTGAGGGGGTGATCATATAGAGATGTATGAAGTCATGAGGGGAATAAATAGAGTACATGCACAGTGCCTTTTACCCAGAGCAGGAGACTCAAAAACCAGAGGCATATGTTTATGGACGGGAAAGGAATGGAGGGTTATGGTCTGAGCGCAGGTATATGGGACTAGGGGAGAATACGTGTTCGGCACGGACTAGAAGGGTCGAGATGGCCTGTTTCCGTGCTGTAATTGTTATATGGTTATATGGTTATATGGTAAGAGGGGAAAGATTTAATAGGAACCTGAGGGGCAACTTTCTCACTCAGTGGAAGGTGGGTATATGGAAAGAACTGCCAGAGGAGGTAGTTGTGGCAGCCACTATAAATACCATTTAAATGACACTTGGACAATTACATGGATATGAAAGGTTTAGATGGAAATGTGGTTCTGGGACAAGCATAGATGGAGATCTTGGTTGGCATGGATGAGTTGGGCCAATGGGCATGTTTCCATGCTATGTGACGATGACTAATTTCTGACCTGCCATACTTAAGTTATTTCCTCTTGTCCAGCTGGATATAAAAGAGCTTGCATTAAAGTATAGGAGTAGAGTCCTCCTGGTTTTCTGAACAAAATGTATTGCTCCCTTTTATTCCCTGTCTGTGGAGAGTGAGGTCAATTGAGGACTAGATATTGTTCTTGAAATGTACCTGATATGTATTATGCTTGATGCAGTTTACCTATTGAGGCACTGAAGGATTATAGCTCTTGTCACCTGGACAGAACTTTAATTTACACATTTTCCAGGTGCTTAAAAAATTTGAAGGTTGATCTAGTTTTACAATGGTTATTTGTTGAAAGATTTTCATCCCATATACATGATCATTAGACTCAGTGGTGGCCCTGTGATTAATATTACTTATTGTTAAGCTCCTTGGAGGGGCTTTTAAAAATTGCAGTAGGAATGGGGGTTGGGATATGTGGTTATCAGAGCTGGAGGGAGTAAGAAACAAAGCCGGGGTATAAAATTCCCTTTCAATATTATTTTCATATTGAAACAATACTAGATATTCTTTTCCTGGCTTCCAGTTAATGTCAACAGTGACAGTACTCTAACAACCCACTGCAGGACTCTGCCAAGAGATATTTGGCAAGTTTGATCACATCAGGTTTGAGTCACATTTCTGGCTCAAAAATAAAGTTCTGAATTAAATTTTTCAGAAGTGACACAAGTCATGAAAGCAGCAATTTCCTGCTTCATAGATGTAAAATTACATTCAGCAAATAGTTTTAATGTTTGTAAATAGAAATGGCCAGCATGAAATTGAGTCGGGACGGTGAGCTGAAACATGTATTTAAAGGAGCTACTTTCAGCACTTGGCGAAATAATTTAGATCATCTTATACTAATCCTGCAAATATTATTCAATGCAAACCTCCTGCCTTTAGTTACTAAATTAAACGCTCTAATTCAATTCTGGAAAACACTTCCGATGTCTCTAATAGGCAGAATAAATGCCATAAAAATGATTTTTCTCCCACAAATTCTCTATTTATTTAAATCAATACCGACATATCAACCTAAATTTTTTTTTAAAATACTTGTTTCCCTGATTACAAATTTTATTTGGGATTATAAATCACACAAAATTCATAGACGACATTTATGTAAACCAAAAGAAATCGGTGGATTAGCGCTCTCCAATTTCTTGTACTATTATTGGCAGTGAATATTAAAAATGTAATTCACTGGCTGGCCAATTCATGTCAACAGGTAGATTGGTTAGTAATGGAGAGGATTGCTCACCTTTTAACATAGGTGCGATCCTTCTCTCCCCAATAAAGTTGAAGAATACAATATACAAGAAAAACCCGATTATTCACAGCACTTTACGAATTTGGAGAAGCAAAATTTACTCTTAAACTATGAAATCTATCTCTTCTTTCTCCAATAGCTAATAATCCGTCGTTCAAACCATCTATTATAGATAAAACGTTTATTCATTGGGAAAGACTAGGAATTAAAAAGGTTGGAGATTTGTATGAAATGGGAAACCTTTTATCATTTCAGAAAGTACAATTAAAATACAATCTGAAAGGTGACCAATATTTTAGATATCTTCAAATTCGAGATTATTTGAAAATATATACCCACGAATACCAAACTCTGTTACCAGATATATTAGATGAAGGTATGAATAGAAGCGCAGAGTCAAATAATTTAATATCACATTTGTACAATATCATTCTAAATATAGAAATTCCATCGTCAGATGTAATTAGAAGAGAGTGGGAACTGGAATTAAGCTTAGAAATTTCCAAAGACAGATGGGAAAAATATATTTTATATGTACATAATTGTTCGATTAATGTAAGATTAATGTAAGACAATTGGATTCTAATCGAATTTAAAATACTACACAGATTTTATTACTCAAAAACTAAACTGAACAAAATTTTCCCTAATGTATCTCCCATCTGCGATAAATGTTTGTCTCAAGAAGCAACTTTAACACACTCCTTCACCTCTTGCATAAAACTCCATAAATTTTGGAAAGAAATCTTTGAAATCTTCTCAAAATTATTAAAAACAAAACTGGACCCCCATACAAAATTGATTACTTTTGGAACAACAGGTGCCTGCTCTGAGCTATCAATATTTCAAAGACGTTTCCTCAATTACGGCCTGATAATGGCAAAAAAACCTATACTTAAATTTTGGAAAAATGCATCCACCCCAACTCTTAAAATGTGGATCACAAGCATGTCTGAGACGCTACATCGTGAAGATATGAGACTCGTCTTAGCAGGAAAATCAGAGCAATTTTTAAAGATATGGTCTCCTTTCATTGATTCATTACAAGTATAATATGGTGCATCACAACTTTGTAAATAAACCGATTTACGGGCAGGGTGATGGGTGTGGTGAGAAATGAAGCAGGAATATCAACACGTAATGGTCCCTTTTTTACTTTCCCTTTATTATTTTTGTTTTTTCTTCTTATTCTTCTATAGGCTTTTACTCATTCACTCCTGGACTGCACTATTGGTAGTCTAGGGGATTATACATTCACTATTTCTTTCACTTTCTCTCTTTCTCGCTCTTTCTCTCTTGTTCTACATCTTTTTTGTTAAATTTGAACTGGAAGATGTACATTAAATGTATTTTGTCATATGCCGTGGTTTATACTATTGTACACTGCTTCTAATAAAAATATTAATTAAAAAAAATAAAAATTATTAAATAAAATACTAATCCTGCAAATACCACAAAAGGCAATGACTAAAATTATTGCAAGGGCCATGATTACTGAATTCCCCAATGAATCATCATGTAAAAACTGTGAGGAAGTTGCTGAGTGTGACTGTCGGGGTTATTGATCACATAATGTCATAAGTAAGAGAAATCAGTCAAGATTGCTGGTCCCGTCATTGTCCTGTGATCCCTGTTAGAAGGTGCATGTGCATGGACACAAGCTTTCATTCTTTTGCCCTTCACTTACATGTGAAGAAAGGGTGAGGTGTTTGGCAAACAGCCAGAACTCATGGAACCAGCCTGGACCGTGAGTTTTTAGCAGAGAGAGAAAATCATAAGTTCATTATGGAAGAATGTATTGAATTACTTTGTTTAATGAATTAACAAAACATTTTAATCCAGTGGAAATGAATGGGATGGATGAAACAGCCAAGTCAATCTACATTATGTGGAATGGGAAACTTTAGCTTCTCTATGTGGGGGAGGGAGGCAGGGTAAGGGGGAAGGTGTTTCCCAGTCGTTTGCTGGCGGGGACGCGACTATTTCTCTGAGTCACGTCCTCGCCCCCCCTCCTCGCGGCCTACCACCTGGATCGGAGCGGCCTTTCCTGCCGGGGACCGGGAACCGTACCAGAGCTACAACAGCAGCGGCGCGGCGCTGAATTCACCGCGGAGCGGGCGATGCCTACCTGGATCGCTGCTTGGAGCTCTGGAGCGTTGGGCCACTGCTCCAACATCGTGGAGCTGCGGTTTGGGAAAGCTTCCAACGCGGGCGGCGCTGACCGTCATCGCGGAGTTCTGGGGCCTTTTGCCGAGGGCCGCCAGCGCTGCATCTCCACCCAGCACGGCCAGCAGACTTTGGGAGCCGCGGACTCCGGTAGGAGGGGGACGACTGATGTCCAGGCCGCTGAGGATGTCCCACAGCCCCGACGTCGGACTTACATCACCCCGGCGAGCGGGCCTGATCATCGGGCCGCCCGTAGCGGCGACTGCGGAGGGCTCTGGGAGGCCCCGACCACGGGTGAACATTGGGGAACATTAGAGGAAGATGACTGACTTTGGTGCCTTCCCTCACAGTGGGAAACTTTAATTGAGTTTTTATGTTGAACTCTATCGTGTGTTGTGTTCTTTATTTTTATTGTATGGCTGAATGGTAATCGCCATCTGGCACATGTGACAAATAAATGTATCTTGTATCTTGTATTATAAAGAATGGGAATACTGTAAAGATTCCCGAAAAATCCTTGAATCAATTCCGAAACACTATTAAACCAATAATTCCTCAAAGATGTGAGCATAATATTTTCTTTATGTTTACACAACTTTGCACATCTATATTAACCTTAGAATGTGATATTTGTGTGTGTATGTGTTCAACGTTGATTTCCTCTGAGTAACAACTTATTTTGATGTTATCGCCAAGGCCTTCAGGCTGTATCTCATGTAGCATTACATGGGGAGTAAGATTATAAACACAATCCCTGCACTACATAACAAATTGGAAGTTGGGCGGTTGAATTTCAACTCCAAGAGGGTGGGGAGGAGAGGCGTTATGAGGTGTCAGGCTTTTAAAGTTTAGAAACACATTTCATAGTTAAACTGGGAGGTACAATTTGCAGCTGATAGAGCTGCTACCTTACAATGCCAGAGACCTGGGTTTGACCAGGACCTCGGGTGTTGTCAGCGTGGAGCTTCTCCCACATCCCAAAGACATGCGGGTTTGTTGGTAAATTGACCCACTTTAAAATTGTTCCTAGCGTATAGATAGCGGATACCAAAGTGCAATAACACAGAATTATTGGAACGGGTGATCAATGGTCGGCATGAACTCGATGGACTGTAGGACTGTTTCAATGCTGTATGTTCAATCAATTAAAAAAACATACCACCTTCTGGTTGACTTCGGATGGGCGGAGGTGTTTGAATTGTGAGAAGTGTTTTTGTAATTCAAATACGATGCTGAGGCTGCATTCTGATTTGATGGTGGCCGATTTGGAAAAGGGGAGACGCAACAAGACCTGGGTGTCATGGTATACCAGTCATTGAAAGTAGGCATGCAGGTGCAGCAGGCAGTGAAGAAAGCCAATGGTATGTTAGCATTCATAGCAAAAGGATATGAGTATAGGAGCAGGGAGGTTCTACTGCAGTTGTACACGGTCTTGGTGAGACCACACCTGGAGTATTGCGTACCGTTTTGGTCTCCAAATCTGAGGAAATACATTCTTGCCATAGAGAGAGTACAGAGAAGGTTCACCAGACTGTTCAAAAGGGAACTGCAGATGCTGGAATATCGAAGGTACACAAAATTGCTGGAGGAACTCAGCGGGTGCAGCAGCATCTATGGAGCGAAGGAAATAGGCGACGTTTCGGGCCGAAACCCTTCTTCAGGTTCACCAGACTGATCCCTGGTATGTCAGGACTTTCATATGAAGAAAGACTGGATAGACTCGGCTTGTACTGGCTAGAATTTAGAAGATTGAGGGGAGATCTTATAGAAGCTTACAAAATTCTTAAGGGGTTGGACAGACTAGATGCAGGAAGATTGTTCCCGATGTTGGGGAAGTCCAGAACAAGGGGTCACAGTTTAAGGATAAGGGGGAAATCGTTTTGGACCGAGATGAGAAAAACATTTTTCACACAGAGAGTGGTGAATCTCTGGAATTCTCTGCCACAGAAGGTAGTTGAGGCCAGTTCATTGGCTATATTTAAGAGGGAGTTAGATGTGGCCCTTGTGGCTAAAGGGATCAGGGGGTATGGATAGAAGGCAGGTACAGGATACTGAGTTGGATGATCAGCCATGAACATATTGAATGGCGGTGCAGGCTCGAAGGGCCGAATGGCCTACTCCTGCACCTATTTTCTATGTTTATATCTTTCTATGAATTGTGAGAAGTGGGTTTGTAATACAAATACACTGCTGACGCTGCATTCTGACTTGATATGACATCTAAGCCGTAGAATTATGAAACAAAATGAAACCATTTGGCCCATTGTTTCCAATCAGTCAAAATTAAGGTTTTGTTATTACTCCCTGCTCTTGGTCCAGATCTTTGTAAATCACAGCTCTTAATTATTAATTCAAAGCTTTTTTTAATGTAATGAGAGTCTCTGACATGGTCTCCCTGCATCAGCGCCTCAGCCAAGAAAGGCAAATATTCCAAATGCAAAAAATTGCAAAGTGTCCAATCCTATGCATAGATAGGATATTCACCCGACCATTGCATGTCAGCATTGTATTGGCTTAAGTTTCCTCCTCTCTTTCCTCAATCTAAATCTCTAACCCTCTAATCCCTTTGCTCGTACATGTGTGTTTAGCCTCCCTACATATGTACCTACTGTAAGTTATTTGGGCAAATCCTCCAAAATTATGGAAGAAATTGAATAAGCACATGGATATCTTAAAAGACAAATTTGCTGGCTGCAACGGAAAAAACCCCCTCCAATACACATCAAGAATCAAACCCGTCTGGCCTGTGGACTTGGACATCACACAACGGTGTGAACAGGGAAGGCTGAGACGGAGATAACGAGATTCTCTTGGATACACAAAGGGAGGAACCAAGCTTCAGCAGACGGTGGTAAACAGGCCAGCACAAGCACAATCACCATCGGGGATGATAACGATCAGGCTGAGGGATCATGACATCAGCAAACCCCTTATCATCGGAAGCCTATTGTTCATGCCAGATCGAAACTGGGAAACATCAAAAGAACCCCTTCTATCCAGAGGACCACCTGGGGGTTTCAAAGGAAGCTCAGGTATAAAAGCCGAAGTCAAGCCAGAACTCTCTCTCTCTTCCTGCTCTTCCTGCTCTGCTGGACAGCTCGTGGGCCTGCATCGACTTCGCTGTGAGTATCCTGGTGACCTGGTGAATTTCCCGAAATAGGAGGTTGAGGGGAGAAAGGTCAAGGGGGAGTATGCTTGCAAGTAACTTGTGTTAAAGTAAGTTTTACGACGTGCCCGATAGTTTTCGTCCATAGTTTTAGTTTAAAGCATAAGTTTAGCCACGCATTGTGTAGTGTTGGTGAGATTCGATTTCTCATTGTTTAATAAAGCCTGTAAATTTTAGACTTGCTTTGAGTCCATCTTGGTTTCTGTTTTCTCTCATCGGCACACTCTGGTCAATTCAACCTTTTATCATATCCCACCATAATTCCGAGGTCTAGAACCTAGGGGAATCCTTTTGTGGAGTAAAGGGAAAAACAAAACCCCTACAGAATGGCGACCATGGCAGGACCTCGGTGGTTTGGGATATGTGATTTGTCAGAGGGGGTGAGAGAACGTAGCAAGATGGAGGAGAGAATCTCCTCTTATCTGTTTAAAAAGATCAATCTCACCAAACAATGGGTGATAGCACTGTTGAGAGCTGAGCAGCCCGCAGAAGCTGCAGCTCAATGGACGGAAAGCAAACTGTATAATAAAGGGCAGGAAAAGGCAGTTTGGCTAGCGTGCCTATCACAGCAGGTAGCCAATATGCAGAGACAGATAGATAGACTGGAAGAGCAACAGAGAGAAGCTAGGGCCAGCGCTGAAGAAAGCGCTAGAGAAGGGGAAGGGCTATCTGAGGAATGCAGTAAAGCCAGGCAGTGTATCTTGCAGGCGAGGGAGTCCCACAGAAATGCCCAGGAATTCCTCCAATGCCAGGTGGTAGAGGCAAAGGAGAGGGAAAGGAACGCCCAGGAACTCCTGGCTCAGAGTACACAGAAGTGCAGGGAGCTGGAGGGAAAGTTCCAGGATATACAAGCAGCATACAGGGTGGCCCGTAGCGAGCTAGGCAATAGTGATCACGGGCCTTGCCAGGCGAGGATAGCGCAGCTGGAGGAGACTCTGTCCAAGACTAGGGGACGGGTTCACCTGGTAGGACCAGGGGGGTCCCCCGGGGGCAGAGGGCTTCCCTCAGCAGATGATTCCCCAGTGGCAAAGGGGAATAGACCGCCTCCTGAGGCGCCGGGGATAGGTCCGGGTCGGCAGGTGGGGTTCGGGTTGTCCGGGGAGGGACAGGCCCAAGGAGGGGCGGGAGAGCACCCTCAGTTAGCGGCTTCCGCGCCATGTGTAGCACACCACGAGGTGGTGGGGTTACCGATCATGGTGGGAGAGCCAGGGGTAAAGGGGCAACAGCCCAGAGTAGGGCAGATGTGCCCGGCACGGCAAAGGAAATATGGTCCCCCGGTAGGGCAGGCAGATAGGGGGCCCATAGAGAGTGATATCATCATTCCCCATGGGGCACATGTGCTGAGGGGGATGGTGGCTCAGGTTCCCAAGTTAACCAGGGCAGGAGACCCGTCATTGCATTTTATGGAGGTGCAGCAGGCAGCCGACATAAACGATTGCGATGAGGTAGAACGGGTAAAGCTGCTACTGATGACCCTAGATTCATACCTATGCAAGGCAGTGACCTCCAGGGAAGGGGGAAGACCTGAAACATGGGTAGCGGCACAGACAGCGGTTCTGGAGGCCATGGGGTTGAATCAGGGTAGTCCTTTCACCAGGGTGGGGGAGACGGAGCAGCAGGTAGCTGAGTCCCCGGACATGTTCGCAGACAGGCTGTGGGCAGTGTATGAGGGAGCGTGTGGGATGCCTTTAGATAGGCAGAATTTAGATGGGAGAACAGCTCACTGGCTGAAGACTCTGGTGGCGAATTGCCTCCCGCGAGTTAGGGCAAGGGCCGAGCACTGGTTCGACCCAGCTGACCCAAACCTTAACGAGGCGGAGGTGATCAGGAAGCTCACCCTTGCGTACCGCAATGGAGAGAGAAGTGAGGAGAAGCCCTTTAAGGGCAAGGTGCACGAAATAGTACCGGCACCCCCCAAAAGGAGGCAGTGGAAACAGGAAGGCAGCCAGACCTCTTCCGAGATGAGGCTGGTGTGCTACGGGTGTGGGAAGCCCGGGCACTACAAGAGGGAGTGCAGAAACCTAAGTAGAGCAGTGGGGGGTAGGACCCCGGTAACAGCCGACCCAGCCCCGAAGGTAACAATAGATTTAAGTGATCTATTGACCTATTTGCAGTCAAAGGCGGGAGGGTCTGGACAGGTAGCCATGGCAACTGGCCAGGGTGCGCCCATATCCGTACCCCCGGCACCTTTATGACTGCCAGCGAAACAGCCCACATTCCAACGCCCGTTAGAGTGTGGCCCATGTGGGAGACCCTGGGTCAAGATGGAGGTCCAGGATGTGGTCGGGAGTTGTCTGCTGGACATTGGTGCTTCCAGTAGCATTGTCCACATGAACAACCCCCGTACATCCCCTCCATCTAGTAGGGCACCCTATAGTCCACGATGCGAGGGAAATCAGAGGGCGGATTGCTTGGCCAGGGAAGGAGCCAGGAGTGGGAAAGCATTAGATCCCCATGAGGAAGGACAGGTAGCTGCAGCCAGGGAGCAGCCTCGAGAAAAGGAGAGTGCGGGAGTGGTTTTGGCTCCGGACCTGACCATGGTCCAGGCACAAAACCCCATTTTAAAGGCTGCCTCAGCAGCCATTTGCAGGCAGGAGATGATAGAGGGACCGTATGGGGGTAAAGATCAAGAACAGACCCGGGTTGATGTGGAAACCGTAGGGGAGCCAGGTGAGTCCACAGGTAGTCAGCCTGAAGTAGCCGGCTGTGTTCCAGGGCGAGGACTGGAAGCAGCGGAGAAGGAGGCTGACTCCAGCCCTCCGCAGGCAGGTACCGTAGACTGCCTAAGAGAGGCAGAACTAGCAGAAGCAGAGGAGATGGAGGTATCACCTCTGGTGTGGGAACCCCCGGTCAGACGTAGGAGTGACAGGGTCCCTAAACCCCCAGTAAGGTGGTCCCCATCCCTAATTAAACCTAGGGCTGGGGCCGGCCACAGGAGGGCCGGGAAGGAGAGTGGCCGAAACAGGGCACTACGGAGTGCGGCTGGAGGGAGCCCAGTCTCCACAGGGAACGTAGGGGTAACTCAAAACCCCGTAGTGCAAAGGGAGGTGAGGGGCAGTCAGGCCCCTCGACAGGAGGAGTTCTGGCCTGCACGGGAGGGCCCACCAGAGGGGTGGCCCCAGCGTGACGGGGACCAGTTATGAGTTGGCCACCCGGAGACGGGTGGCGTTGTATATAGCATTGGTTTGTGTGTAAGTAGATGTAGTTAGCGTAATTAGATAAGGTTTTGTATAGCTACAGGGGAGTACAGGGACATACAGTACGGGATCGAAGGGATGTGCTGTGGAAAGGTAGACCACGACAGACAATATCAAAACCCCAAATGCCATATTAGGCAGATAGCTCTGTGGAGGCAAGGAGGTGTTTTGCTTTGTTTTCCAGATAAGTAGCCCCGCCGTATGGATGATGGCAACGATGTGCCTCCGGATGTGCGTGGCGCGTCGCGGGGACACGGAGGAGTACCCGCATGGTGCCCCCGCGAGACGGAATTAAAAGACATGTTCCAGAAATTCCACAACCTGGATTTTGGGGACATAGACATAGAAGAGATGTACCGCGGGGGAGGGGATTTCACTTTGGGGTCCGGTAGGCAAAGACGAGGGGTGGTTAATGACGGGTTTACAGCATTTAACACGGAGACATCTATTATTAATAGCATGGACAACGTAGAACTGGCCTTGCAGATCAATCAGTTGAAGGGCCAGTTAAGAAAGGTTCTGGGGGAGGAAAATGCGGTGGTAGGATCGGGACTGCACGAAGAGGTGGCAATGACTCTACATCTAAAAGAAATCATAGCACAATTGGAGACACATGCAAAAACGATAAACGCTTTGATTAAAGAGGACCGGAATGCGTCCGATCAGGCTGCACAGAATGAGGTGTGTGGGCTGTATGGTGCGTGGTTGTTGGGGGAGGGGAGGAGCAACCTGGAAGACCTGAGGCAAGGTCGGGTCCCCTCCTGGATAAGCAACCAGCACCTAGCAGCGCTACACCCTTATAACAGCACTTTGAGTCCTTGTCAGCTTCGTGTGGCCTCCGAGGCCTACCCGGTACCGGTGGATTGCGGAAAATCCAATCACACCATAATGGGAGTGGTCGTACGAATCCCGGTAATGGGAACCTCGGCACGACCAGCTCCTCTGTACCGAGTGGAGAACGTGGGAGTTGTTCGTGGGGGGGTGCATATTCGCTACGGGAAGGTCCCGCCCTATGTCATAGTGAGGGAGCAAGCTGTGACAGGCATTGACCTTTTGGGTTGTCGGAGCCGGGGAGCACAGGTAATCCTGTGTCCCCAGCACATGGGCGCTGAGGCTAGGCCTCAGTGTGGGTTCAGGACTGTTGGGGCACAGCCTATAAACTGCACCATGGAGGCGATGGCGGCAGACCATGTCCCTCCACAGGTGGCGTATATAGGCAGTGGGACGTACTGTGTCACCACAAGTGCCCAGCGGTATCAGCACGGATCACAGCTGTGGTGCCCGATACCGCACAGCAGCTTCTGCTTTAAACCCAGGGCAGAAGTCCATGTGGCACAGCAGCGAATATTACCCATCCCGGAACCTTCTTCGGTTCACCTCTCGGTACGAGAAAATGTAACTGACTTATTTAATTATGTTGCCCATTTTGGGTATGATATTCCCCCAGTGAACGAAAAATTAAAAGAGTTGCTGGTGGCGGTCGAGTTGTCGCACAAACACTTCTTCTCCCTGGAACAAAAGACTCTGGATATCGCCAGGGAGATCGAAGAGATCAAGTCTCCAAGTTGGTGGGACCTGGAGTCCTGGATCATTGTACCAGCATGGGTCCGCATCGTGTCCCATGTTCTGATCATCTGCCAGATGATAATTGTGGTGTATTTGCTATGCATTAATTGCAAATTTAAAAGGCGGAGGAGGATGGCCAAATTACAACGGCTGGTAAATCGAGCCGCCCGACGTCACCATAACGACACCCCATCACTGTAAAATGTCTGTACTCTAGTGCAATAGTTTTTGTACATAAGTTGTAATCCCTGCATTTTCAGGGAATGGTCGTGAGGGTACTGTATGGTTTGTGGGATTGATGTAAAGTAAAATGTGTATAGTGTAAGTTAATGTGCTTCGAGGGCCTAGTTTAGCGATTAAGGGGGCTTTCGGGGTACATAATTTCACCTTCTCACCAGGAGTGTTTACAGCTCTTGAGGCTGGAGGATTGCCCACTAACTTTGTCAATCGACACGGTCCGTGCGAGCCTGGACGTGTCGTAGGGGCATGTAAGTTATTTGGGCAAATCCTCCAAAATTATGGAAGAAATTGAATAAGCACATGGATATCTTAAAAGACAAATTTGCTGGCTGCAACGGAAAAAACCCCCTCCAATACACATCAAGAATCAAACCCGTCTGGCCTGTGGACTTGGACATCACACAACGGTGTGAACAGGGAAGGCTGAGACGGAGATAACGAGATTCTCTTGGATACACAAAGGGAGGAACCAAGCTTCAGCAGACGGTGGTAAACAGGCCAGCACAAGCACAATCACCATCGGGGATGATAACGATCAGGCTGAGGGATCATGACATCAGCAAACCCCTTATCATCGGAAGCCTATTGTTCATGCCAGATCGAAACTGGGAAACATCAAAAGAACCCCTTCTATCCAGAGGACCACCTGGGGGTTTCAAAGGAAGCTCAGGTATAAAAGCCGAAGTCAAGCCAGAACTCTCTCTCTCTTCCTGCTCTTCCTGCTCTGCTGGACAGCTCGTGGGCCTGCATCGACTTCGCTGTGAGTATCCTGGTGACCTGGTGAATTTCCCGAAATAGGAGGTTGAGGGGAGAAAGGTCAAGGGGGAGTATGCTTGCAAGTAACTTGTGTTAAAGTAAGTTTTACGACGTGCCCGATAGTTTTCGTCCATAGTTTTAGTTTAAAGCATAAGTTTAGCCACGCATTGTGTAGTGTTGGTGAGATTCGATTTCTCATTGTTTAATAAAGCCTGTAAATTTTAGACTTGCTTTGAGTCCATCTTGGTTTCTGTTTTCTCTCATCGGCACACTCTGGTCAATTCAACCTTTTATCATATCCCACCATAATTCCGAGGTCTAGAACCTAGGGGAATCCTTTTGTGGAGTAAAGGGAAAAACAAAACCCCTACACCTACATTGTGCACTTTTAAAACCTTCCCAATGGCAGTGACTTCCACAATCTCACCATTCCTTGGCAAAAGACGTTTCTTATGAATTCCATATCAGATTTCTTATATTGATGGTCTCCAGATATGCTCTTCCCTACGGATGAAAATATTCTCTCTGCATTCACTTTCACTCGTTATTACATCACCATACAGGTTGGAAGTGGTGCATGTGAATCTCTGCTTCAGCTGGAAGAAAACAAACATCTGCACTTTTTTGGTTTTCATTTACCTTATCTACTTGACCACCACCTTCACAAAATTGTGAAGATGTACTCCTGCGCTCATCATATGTCTGCACTTAGGTTGCTGCCACATATGCATTCTTTTGCTTTGCTTGACCTCCCCAATTGTATTACATCAGAGTTTTTTGGAATGAATTCCAATTGGCTTTTCTGTGCCAACTGAGCTAGTCCATTGATGTTTTTTGGACAGCCAGAACTTTCTTTCCCACCATCAATCATACCACCGGTAATGGTATCCTAAATACATTTCTTAATCATGTGTCTACACTTAATTCCAAGCTGTTAATATATATCAAGATAAACAAGGGGCTTCGTTCCCATCTCCAAATTCAGTACAGAAAACCCTTCAAGACTGAAATTCCAATCCACCATTAACTTCTGGTTACTCCTTCAGCCAATACAGCTTATTAATTTTACTTTCCTGGTATAGATGTCTTGTAGAAATTTGTGAAGTGCCTTCCCACATGGATACATGCAACAATTGCCAGATCTGGTACTTCTTCAGCATAGGTTGATTTCTGGGAAATTTCTGAAAGTTTCTTCTAGCTACCAAGATTATCTGCAATGATCTGCCTATCTTCCATCTCATGTCACCCTACAGTCTAATCTCTCCTAGAGTCATAGAGTCATACAGCGTGGAAACAGGCCCTTTGGCCCAACTTGCCGAGTAACGTGCCCCATCTACACTAGTCCAACCTGCCCGCGCTTGGCACATTACCCTCTAAACCTATCCTATCCATGTACATAGAAACATAGAAACATAGAAAATAGGTGCAGGAGTAGGCCATTCGGCCCGTCGAGCCGGCACCGCCATTCAATATGATCATGGCTGATCATCCAACTCAGTATCCTGTACCTGCCTTCTCTCCATACCCCCTGATCCCTTTAGCCACAAGGGCCACATCTAACTCCCTCTTAAATATAGCCAATGAACTGGCCTCAACTACCTTCTGCGGGAGAGAATTCCAGAGATTCACCACTCTCTGTGTGAAAAAGGTTTTCCTCATCTCGGTCCTAAAAGATTTCCCCCTTATCCTTAAACTGTGATCCCTTGTTATGGACTTCCCCAACATCGGGAACAATCTTCCTGCATCTAGCCTGTCCAACCCTTTAAGAATTTTGTAAGTTTCTATAAGATCCCCCCTCAATCTTCTAAATTCTAGCGAGTACAAACCGAGTCTATCCAGTCTTTCTTCATATGAAAGTCCTGACATCCCAGGAATCAGTCTGGTGAACCTTCTCTGTACTCCCTCTATGGCAAGAATGTCTTTCCTCAGATTAGGAGACCAAAACTGTACGCAATACTCCAAGTGTGGTCTCACCAAGACCCTGTACAACTGCAGTAGAACCTCCCTGCTCCTATACTCAAATCCTTTTGCTATGAATGCTAACATACCATTCGCCTTCTTCACTGCCTGCTGCACCTGCATGCCTACTTTTAATGACTGGTGTACCATGACACCCAGGTCTCGTTGCATCTCCCCCTTTCCTAATCGGCCACCATTCAGATAATAATCTACTTTCCTGTTTTTGCCACCAAAGTGGATAACCTCACATTTATCCACATTATACTGCATCTGCCATGCATTTGCCCACTCACCCAGCCTATCCAAGTCACCTTGCAGCCTCCTAGCATCCTCCTCACAGCTAACACTGCCCCCCAGCTTCGTGTCATCCGCAAACTTGGAGATGTTGCTTTCAATTCCCTCGTCCAAATCATTAATATATATCGTAAATAGCTGGGGTCCCAGAACTGAGCCTTGCGGTACCCCACTAGTCACTGCCTGCCATTGTGAAAAGGACCCATTTACTCCTACTCTTTGCTTCCTGTCTGCCAGCCAGTTCAATATCCACATCAATACTGAACCCCCAATGCCGTGTGCTTTAAGTTTGTAAACTAATCTCTTATGTGGAACCTTGTCGAACGCCTTCTGAAAGTCCAGATATAGCACATCCACTGGTTCTCCCTTATCCACTCTACTAGTTACATCCTCGAAAAATTCTATAAAATTCGTCAGACATGATTTACCCTTCATAAATCCATGCTGACTTTGTCCAATGATTTCACCACTTTCCAAATGTGCTGCTATCCCATCTTTAATAACTGATTCTAGCAGTTTCCCCACTACCGACGTTAGACTAACTGGTCTGTAATTCCCCGTTTTCTCTCTCCCTCCCTTTTTAAAAAGTGGTGTTACATTAGCTACCCTCCAATCCTCAGGAACTACTCCAGAATCTAAAGAGTTTTGAAAAATTATCACTAATGCATCCACTATTTCTGGGGCTTCTTCCTTAAGTACTCTGGGATGCAGCCTACCTGGCCCTGGGGATTTATCGGCCTTTAATCCATTCAATTTACCTAACACCACTTCCCGGCTTACCTGGATTTCACTCAGTTCCTCCATCTCATTTGACTCCCGGTCCCCTGCTATTTCCGGCAGATTATTTATGTCTTCCTTAGTGAAGACAGAACCAAAGTAGTTATTCAATTGGTCTGCCATGTCCTTGTTCCCCATGATCAATTCACCCGTTTCTGACTGCAAGGGACCTACATTTGTTTTAACCAATCTTTTTCTCTTCGTCTGAAGAAGGGTTTCGGCCCGAAACGTCGCCTATTTCCTTCGCTCCATAGATGCTGCTGCACCCGCTGAGTTCCTCCAGCAATTTTGTGTACCTTTTTCTCTTCACATATCTATAAAAGCTTTTGCAGTCAGTTTTTATGTTCCCTGACAGTTTTCTTCCATAATCTATTTTCCCTTTCCTAATTAATCCCTTTGTCCTCCTCTGCTGGTCTCTGAATTTCTCCCAGTCCTCTGGTGGGCTGCTTTTTCTGGCTAATTTGTACGCTTCATCTTTTGTTTTGACACTATCCCTGATTTCCCTTGTTATCCACGGATGCACTACCTTCCCTGATTTATTTTTTTGCCAAACTGGGATGAACAATTGTTGTAGTTCATCCATGCAGTCTTTAAATGCCTTCCATTGCATATCCACCGTCAATCCATTAAGAATCAATCGCCAGTCTATCTTGGCCAATTCACGTCTCATACCCTCAAAGTTACCTTTCTTTAAGTTCAGGACCCTTGTTTCTGAATTGACTATGTCACTTTCCACCCTAATGAAGAACTCAACCATATTATGGTCACTCTTGCCCAAGGGGCCACGCACAACAAGACTGCTAACTAACCCTTCCTCATTACTCAATACCCAGTCTAGAATAGCCTGCTCTCTCGTTGGTTCCACTACATGTTGGTTTAGAAAACTACCCCGCATACATTCCAAGAAATCCTCTTCCTCAGCACCCTTGCCAATTTGATTCACCCAATCTATATGTAGATTGAAGTCACCCATTATAACTGTTTTACCTTTGTTGCACGCATTTCTAATTTTCTGTTTGATGCCATCCCCAACTCCACTACTACTGTTAGGTGGCCTGTACACAACTCCCACTAGCATTTTCGGCCCCTTAGTGTTTCGCAGCTCTACCCATATCGATTCCACATCCCCAAAGCTAATGTCCTTCCTTTCTATTGCGTTAATCTGCTCTCTAACCAGCAACGCTACCCCACCTCCTTTCCCTTTCTGTCTATCCCTCCTGAATATTGAATATCCCTGGATGTTCAGCTCCCAGCCTTGGTCACCCTGGAGCCATGTCTCCGTGGTCCCAACTATATCATAGTCATTAATAGCTATCTGCACATTCAACTCATCCACCTTATTACGAATGCTCCTTGCATTGAGACACAAAGCCTTCAGGCTTGTTTTTACAACACTCTTACCCCTTATACAATTATGCTGAAAAGTGGCCCTTTTTGATTTTTGCCCTGGATTTGCCGGCCTGCCACTTTTACTTTTCACCTTGCTACCTATTGCTTCTACCCTCATTTTACACCCCTCTGTCTCTACGCTCACACATTTAAGAAACCCTTTCCCTTTAACTCCATCCTCCACAATCCCATTCGACACCCCACCCCCCTTATTCAGTTTAAAACCACCCGTGTAGCAGTGGCAAACCTGCCTGCCAGAATGCTGGTCCCACACCTGTTAAGATGCAATCCGTCCCTTTTGTACAGTTCCCCCTTACCCCAAAACAGATCCCAGTGATCTAAGAATCTAAATCCCTGCCCCGTGCACCAGTTCCTCAGCCACACGTTCAGGTCCCGTATCTCCCTGTTCCTGCTCTCGCCAGCACGAGGAACTGGAAGCAAACCGGAGTAAACAACCCTGGAGGTCCTGCTTTTCAGCATTTTTCCGAGCTCTCTAAAGTCACGCTGCAGAATATTCATCCCCTTCTTTCCGACATCGTTTGTGCCGACATGCACTACCACTTCCGGATGTTCACCTTCGCCCTTGAGGATTTTCTGCACTCTGTCCGTGACATCCTGGATCCTGGCACCAGGAAGGCAGCACACCATCCTTGCATCCCATCTGTTGCCGCAGAAACCCCTGTCCGTACCTCTCACAATGGAGTCTCCCACTACAATGGCGTTGCCTGCCTTAGACCTACCTGTCCAAATGTCTCTTAAATGTTCTGATAGTACCTGCCTCTTCTCTGGTTTTCTTGCTCTCCATCCCACCTCTTGTTGACCAATAATTCCGATAATCAGATCTTGCCGTGCGTGTTACAATCCAAAGTAACAATAGGCCTACTGCCTTTTCAAGGTATTAAACATAGAAACATAGAAAATAGGTGAAGGAGTAGGTCATTCAGGCCCTTCGAGCCTGCACCGCCATTCAATATAGCCAATTAACTGGGTCAACTACATTCTGTGGCAGAGAATTCCAGAGATTCACCGTAAAAAATGTTTTTCTCATCTCAGTCCTAAAAGATTTCCCCTTTATCCTTAAACTGTGACCCCTTGTTCTGGACTTCCCCAACATTGGGAACAATCTTCCTGCATCTAGCCTGTCCAACCCCTTAAGAATTTTGTAAGTTTCTATAAGATCCCCCCTCAATCTTCTAAATTCAAGCGAGTACAAGCCGAGTCTATCCAGTCTTTCTTCATATGAAAGTCCTGACATCCCAGGAATCAGTCTGGTGAACCTTCTCTGTACTCCCTCTATGGCAAGAATGTCCTTCCTCAGATTATGAGACCAAAACTGCACGCAATACTCCAGGTGTGGTCTCACCAAGACCGTGTGCAACTGCAGTAGAACCTCCCTTCTCCTATACTCAAATCCTTTTGCTATGAATGCTAACATACCATTCGCTTTCTTCACTGCCTGGTGCACCTGCATGCCTACTTTCAATGACTGGTGTACCATGACACCCAGGTCTCGTTGCATCACCCCTTTTCCTAATCGGCCGCCATTCAGATTAGAGTCTACTTTCCTGTTTTTGCCACCATTGCCACTATTGAAACAATTTACATAGAGTAGCTATGGAAACTATGAGATTCAAAGAAGAGGAAGTACTGACACTTTTGAGAAATATAAAAGTGGATAAGTCTCCAGGTCCGGACAGGATATTCCCTAGGACATTGAGGGAAGTTAGTGTAGAAATAGCAGGGGCTGTGACAGAAATATTTCAAATGTCATTAGAAACGGAAATAGTGCCGGAGGATTGGCGTACTGCGCATGTTGTTCCATTGTTTAAAAGGGGTCTAAGAGTAAACCTAGCAATTATAGACCTGTTAGTTTGTCGTCAGTGGTGGGCAAATTAATGGAAAGGATACTTAGAGATAATATATATAAGCATCTGGATAAACAGGGTCTGATTAGGAACAGTCAACATGGATTTGTGCCTGGAAGGTCATGTTTGACTAATCTTCTTGAATTTTTTGAAGAGGTTACTCGGGAAATTGATGAGGGTAAAGCAGTGGATGTTGTATATATGGACTTCAGTAAGGCCTTTGACAAGGTTCCTCATGGAAGGTTGGTTAAGAAGGTTCAATTGTTGGGTATTAATGGTGGAGTAGCAAGATGGATTCAACAGTGGCTGAATGGGAGATGCCAGAGAGTAATGGTGGATGGTTGTTTGTCAGGTTGGAGGCCAGTGACTAGTGGGGTGCCACAGGGATCTGTGTTGGGTCCACTGTTGTTTGTCATGTACATCAATGATCTGGATGATAGTGTGGTAAATTGGATTAGTAAGTATGCAGATGATACTAAGATAGGTGGGGTTGTGGATAATGAAGTAGATTTTCAAAGTCTACAGAGAGATTTATGCCAGTTGGAAGAGTGGGCTTAAAGGTGGCAGATGGAGTTTAATGCTGATAAGTGTGAGGTGCTACATCTTGGCAGGACAAATCAAAATAGGACGTACATGGTACATGGTAGGGAAGTGAAGAATGCAGGTGAACAGAGGGATCTGGGAATAACTGTGCACAGTTCCCTGAAAGTGGAATCTCATGTAGATAGGATGGTAAAGAAAGCTTTTGGTGTGCTGGCCTTTATAAATCAGAGCATTGAGTATAGAAGTTGGGATGTAATGTTAAAATTGTACAAGGCATTGGTGAGGCCAATTCTGGAGTATGGTGTACAATTTTGGTCGCCTAATTATAGGAAGGATGTCAACAAAATAGAGAGAGTACATAGGAGATTTACTAGAATGTTGCCTGAGTTTCAGCAACTAAGTTACAGAGAAAGGTTGAACAAGTTAGGGCTTTATTCTTTGGAGCACAGAAGGTTAAGGGGGGACTTGATAGAGGTCTTTAAAATGATGAGAGGGATAGACAGAGTTGACGTAGATAAGCTTTTCCCACTGAGAGTAGGGAAGATTCAAACAAGGGGACATGACTTGAGAATTAAGGGACAGAAGTTTAGGGGTAACATGAGGGGGAACTTCTTTACTCAGAGAGTGGTGGCTGTGTGGAATGAGCTTCCAGTGAAGCTGGTGGAGGCAGGTTCATTTTTATAATTTAAAAATAAATTGGATAGTTATATGGACGGGAAAGGAATGGAGGGTTATGGTCTGAGCGCAGGTATATGGGACTAGGGGAGAATACGTGTTCGGCACGGAGTAGAAGGGTCGAGATGGCCTGTTTCCATGCTGTAATTGTTATATGGTTATATGGTTATATGGTTAGTGAGTAGAGCAGGGGGCTGAGCACGCAGCCTTGAGGTGCTGCTGTACTGATTGTTAATGAGGAAGAAGTCGAGGATCCAATTGCAGAGGGATGCGCAGAGACCCAGTTCCGTGAGCTTGGTAACCAGCTTGGAGGGTATGATAGTATTGAACGCCGAGCTATAGTCTGTAAACAACAGCCTGAGGCAAGTGTTTTTATTATCCAAGTGGTCCAGAGTGGGGTGGAGAGCCAGTGAGATTGCATCCTCCGTTGACCTGTTGTGGCGGTATGCGAACTGTAGTGGGTCGAGGTTCTTTTTGAGGTAGGAGTTGATATGCACCATAACTAACATCTTGAAGCACTTCATCACAACAGACGTTAGTGCCATTGGTCGATAGTCATTGAGACACGTCATGTTACTCTTCTTGGGCACCGGTATTATTGATGCCCTCTTAAAGTAGGTGGGAACCACAAACCTCAATAATGAGAGGTTGAAAATGTCCCCAAAAACTCCAGCCAGTTGATCCGCACAGGTTTTCAGAACTAGACCGGGTATACCATCAGGTCCAGGTGCTTTCCAAGGGTTCACCCCCCTGAAGGATTTTCTGACATCAGCCTCTGTCACTGTGACTGTGACTGTAATACCATCAGGGCGTATGGGGGCTCAGGAAGGCACATCAGTGTTCTCCCTATCAAACCGTACGTAGAACGCATTGAGCTCGTCAGGGAGTGATGCTTCCCTGTCGCTTGAGCTGCCTCCTGATTTCGCCTTGTAGGAAGTGATGGCATTCAAGCCCTGCCACAGTTGCCTACCATCTGCCCCATCCTCCAGCTTTGAGCGAAAGTCCCTTTTGGCCTTTTTGAAGGCCTTGTCAAGGTTGTATCTGTATTTCCGATAGATCTCTGCGTCACCAGACCTGAATGCCCGGGATCTGGACTTCAGAAGAATGCGGATTCCCTGGTTAATCCAAGGTTTCTGGTTAGGAAACACTCGGATGGTTTTTGTAGGAACACAGTCCTCCCCACATTTCCTTATGAAGTCTGTAACGACTGTGGCAAATTCATTCAGGTTCGTTGCAGAGTCCTTGAACATTGTGCAGTGTACTGACTCCAAGCAGTCCTGTAGTTGTTCCTCTGCCCTCCCCCCCCCCCCCCCCCCCCCCCCCCCCCCCCCTCCACCCCAGACTAGCTTTGTGCAGTCCGCACCTCTGGGGGTGCATCCTTCAGTTGCTGCCTGTATGCAGGAAGAAGCAGCACTGCTGAATGGTCAGATTTCACGAAGTGAGGGTGAGGAATAGAGCGATAGGCATCCTTGATGGTCATGTTTCAGGTTGGCTTTGTTGAAGTCCCCAGCTATGGTGGTAAATGCTTCGGAGTACGCTGTCTGCTGCTTGTCGACCATGGGGTGAAGTTCCTCCATTGCTGGACGGACGTCTGCCGATGGAGACCAGTATTCACTACTTTTTGTTCCTGGGCATTTTAGATGCTGAACCAAGCCATGATGCAACCAATATATTCTCTATCATACACCTAAAGAAGTTCAAGAAATAATTTGTCGACATATTGAATCTCCTCAATGTTCCAAGAAAGTAGAGGATTTGATGGGTTTGCTTTGCGATTGCATCAATGTGTCAGACCCAGGACAGATCTTCAAAGATGTGCGTGCCCAGGAACTTGAAGTTGTTGGTCCTCCCACCACCGACCCAGTGATGATGATAGGTTCATGGATCCTTGGCCTTCTTTTATGTCAACCATCACCTCCTTGTTCTTGCCGAAGTTTTGAGCAAGATTGTTGTTCTGACACCATTTAATGAGACGACCAATCTCCCGCTGATACTCTGTTTCAGCATTGCCTGTAATTTCTCCAACAGCGTTGGTGTCAATTGTAAATTTAAATATGGCGTTGGAACTATGTCTGGCTACACAGTCATGGGTCTACACAGTATAGCAGGGGACTGCATTCAGCCCTGAGGTGCTCCTGTACAGATGGTTATGCAAAAGCATTGAATTCTCCCAATTTTGTTAGTCCTTGCAGTCTCCTCCCCTTCCTCAGCCCTCCTGCTGTCTCCTCCCATCCCCCAGCCTTCGGGCTCTTCCTCCTTTTTCCTTTCTTCTCCCCCCCCCTCCCACCCCCCCACCCCCCATCAATCTGAAGAAGGGTCTCGGCCTGAAACGTTGCCTATTTCCTTTGCTCCATAGATACTGCTGCATCCGCTGAGTTTCTCCAGCTTTTTTGTGTAACTAGCATGTTAAAGATATCCGGTTTAGGCCCTGGAGATACATTAAAAAATGTTTTAATTGGATTAACAATTTAATCGATGCATCAAGGCAATCTCTGTCACTAAAAGCAGATGTGATCCCAGGGCAGCACTTTGAGGCATTTTGGTTAGGATCACTCAAGTTTTGGATGTGCTGGAATATTACAACATGAGTTATACTAATATTAATGAAAGCTAAAAAACTGATTGACATAGAAATGCACCATGTCCATTGACCCTACAACAATCTTAGGTTTAAACTTAAATTCATTAAACTAATCATCCATGTTATATAAACAGCTGGCTGGAGATTAAATTAGCTATCCACAGACTGTATACAGCAAACATTATGGCCAGCAAAAGTCAGTTATCACTCTAACCATAAAGTATTGGCTCTCAACGTAGATCCTCTAAATACTTTACAATGACGGCTATTTTCCAGTAATTAATGACAGATTATTTGAGTTGAATTATTTCAATCTTTAATCCTCCACAACGGTTATTCCACTATGAGCATCAACATTCTTAACATCTGCTACTGCATTGAATTATAAATAGGATATATGAAGTGATCCAATCATATTTTTAACTACTCTATCTTTAGTTACATAGGTGATGATGCTATCCAAATGACGATTAAATTAGACACTTTTATTCACTTTCTAGTGTCGAAAGTATTTTCTGCACATTGTAACATTCTGCAGTGCTGCAGAGCTGACCTAACCATTGAAGATAAGATAGGTATATCTTTTTTTTTAATAATTTAAATTTCTATCTAAAATTGTGTTTTCTTTACTCAGGTACTTTTCATTATTTTACTTTTGAGCAACAAAAGCGGGAATAACTTCAGGGAGCCTGAAACAGAGACACTTGATTAAAATGTGTATAATTATACCAGTTAAGCTAAATGGATCATTAATAACCGCCAAACATAAAAGAGATGAAAGAATAAACCTCAGCTGTTATGTTTACTCAGGATTTGGAGCATGTAAAGTTGAATTTCATGAAGCCAACGATCCAGTTCCAATCCCACCACTGTAAATCTCCCTTTCATTCTGTAATGCAAGTTCCCATGCATTGACCAATTTTCTCAGAAGCAAATTGATCACAGATGCAGAGCGTTTCAATTATAACCATATAACCATATAACAATTACAGCATGGAAACAGGCCATCTCGACCCTTCTAGTCCGTGCCGAACACGTATTCTCCCCTAGTCCCATATACCTGCGCTCAGACCATAACCCTCCATTCCTTTCCCGTCCATATAACTATCCAATTTATTTTTAAATTATAAAAACGAACCTGCCTCCACCACCTTCACTGGAAGCTCATTCCACACAGCTACCACTCTCTGAGTAAAGAAGTTCCCCCTCATGTTACCCCTAAACTTCTGTCCCTTAATTCTCAAGTCATGTCCCCTTGTTTGAATCTTCCCTACTCTCAGTGGGAAAAGCTTATCCACGTCAACTCTGTCTATCCCTCTCATCATTTTAAAGACCTCTATCAAGTCCCCCCTTAACCTTCTGCGCTCCAAAGAATAAAGCCCTAACTTGTTCAACCTTTCTCTGTAACTTAGTTGCTGAAACCCAGGCAACATTCTAGTAAATCTCCTCTGTACTCTCTCTATTTTGTTGACATCCTTCCTATAATTAGGCGACCAAAATTGTACACCATACTCCAGAATTGGCCTCACCAATGCCTTGTACAGTTTTAACATTACATCCCAACTTCTATACTCAATGCTCTGATTTATAAAGGCCAGCACACCAAAAGCTTTCTTTACCACCCTATCTACATGAGATTCCACTTTCAGGGAACTGTGCACAGTTATTCCCAGATCCCTCTGTTCACCTGCATTCTTCACTTCCCTACCATTTACCACGTACGTCCTATTTTGATTTGTCCTGCCAAGATGTAGCACCTCACACTTATCAGCATTAAACTCCATCTGCCATCTTTCAGCCCACTCTTCCAACTGGCATAAATCTCTCTGTAGACTTTGAAAATTTACTACATTATCCACAACCCCACCTATCTTAGTATCATCTGCATACTTACTAATCCAATTTACCACACCATCATCCAGATCATTGATGTACATGACAAACAACAGTGGACCCAACACAGATCCCTGTGGCACCCCACTAGTCACTGGCCTCCAACCTGACAAACAACCATCCACCATTACTCTCTGGCATCTCCCATTCAGCCACTGTTGAATCCATCTTGCTACTCCACCATTAATACCCAACCATTGAACCTTCTTAACCAACCTTCCGTGAGGAACCTTGTCAAAGGCCTTACTGAAGTCCATATATACAACATCCACTGCTTTACCCTCATCAATTTCCCGAGTAACCTCTTCAAAAAATTCAAGAAGATTAGTCAAACATGACCTTCCAGGCACAAATCCATGTTGACTGTTCCTAATCAGACCCTGTTTATCCAGATGCTTATATATATTATCTCTAAGTATCCTTTCCATTAATTTGCCCACCACTGACGTCAAACTAACAGGTCTATAATTGCTAGGTTTACTCTTAGAACCCTTTTTAAACAATGGAACAACATGCGCAATACGCCAATCCTCCGGCACTATTCCTGTTTCTAATGACATTTGAAATATTTCTGTCATAGCCCCTTTGGTTACACACTTGGAAACATTTTTTCCACTTGGACGTTTCCGAGGTATCAGGTACGTCTGAGAGCGGGAAAAGCAATAATTTATTTCTCCTTGCTGTTGCATGGGCAATATTTTCCAGAGAATTACGTCTCAGGCTGCTCATGATTCATGCAATGACATAATTACACATGTTGCCCCTGATTCTGGCATCTTGCTGATATTAATTACTCTGACATTGTCAGCTGTGCCATCAGCTGTTTGTGTCCCAAGGTCCATAGACAAAAACTGCCGGAATTGTCACATACAAAACACTGATTTGCTAGAAGTCTGAAATAAAATATCTGGCAGTTTAGACGCCCACTGAATAGAGAAAGAATTGTGGTTAACAATGCAGCGTGACGACCTTTCCTCACAACTGGCCCATTGTGCTACAAACTGGAAAGGCTGGTTACTTGAAAATGTTGAACTCAACTTTGAGTCCATAGGGGTGTCACATGTCAAGTCAGAAGATCTGTTCCTCGAGCTGTCATTGGAGTTACTTAGAATAGCGTAGCAATCCAGAGAGATCAGAGTGAAATAGAGATTTGAAGTGGCAGAGAAGCTCAGGGTTGCTTTCACAAACTTAATAGCAGTGCAATAACAAAGGACATGGAACAGTACAGGAACAGGCCCTTTGGCTCATACATCCGTGCTGAACATCGGTAAAGGTAATCTAATCTCCTCGGCTTACACGTGATACATATCCTCCCACTCCCTGCATATCCTTGTGCCTATCCAAAAGCCAGTATCTTCCTCCACTACCACCCCAGCCAGTGCGCTCCAGGCACCCCCAATTGCGTAAAAAACATTCCCTGCGCATCTCTTCTAAACTTTGTCCCTCTCACCTCAAGGCTATTCCCTCCAGTTGTTGATATTTCCATCTGGAAAAAAGGAGAGGGACACCATTTTTTAAAAAATTCATATTTTTATTAGAAGCCGTGTACATTAGTATAAACTGCGGCATATGATAAAATACAATTATCTTCCATTTTAATTTGACAAAAATGAAATAGAAAAAGAGAAAGAGAGCAAGAAGTAGAAAAAGTAAAAGAAATAGTGAATGTGTAAACCCCTAAACTACCAAAGCGTGTAATCAAAGAGTGAGTAAGTAAGAACTTTAAAAAAAAAAATAAGAAAACAAAACGAAAAATAATAATAAAAAATTAAAAAAAGAAAAGACCAAAACGTGTTGATATACCTGCTTCGTTTCTCACCACGCCCATCACCCTGGGAAAAAAGGTTCTGACAGTGTACCCTGTCTATATATCTCTCCAGCAATATTGTTTTGTGCCTCGTTACATTCATAGAAACATAGAAACATAGAAAATAGGTGCAGGAGTAGGCCATTCGGCCCTTCGAGCCTGCACCGCCATTCAATATGATCATGGCTGATCATCCAACTCAGTATCCCATACCTGCCTTCTCTCCATACCCCCTGGTCCCTTTAGCCACAAGGGCCACATCTAACTCCCTCTTAAATATAGCTTCATCAAACCCTGCTTCATCAAAGTACTCATGCTAAGTCTATTTGATTTCTCGAATGTAGAGAAGGATGCACCATAAGCTTATGAAAACAGCACGCAGAAATGAAGGGACGACATGTTTCACCTACTGGGAGTGATTGCGTCTTTGACGATAGGAAGGGGAGAGGTAGCAGGGCATATGTAGCATCTCCAGCTCTACATTTGCCAAAGACATCACCGTTGTTGGACAATTTACGGACAATGATGAGTCAGAGTATAGTAGCGAGATCGATCATCTGAATGGTAATCGGACATCAATCACCATGTTATAGGAAAGATGTTATCAAGCTGGAAAGGCGGCAGAGAAGATTTAAGATGATGTTGCCAGGACCCGAGGGCCTGAGCTATGGGCAGAGGTTGAGTGGGCTAGGACTATATTCCTTGGACTGCAGGAGGATCTTACAAAATCATGGGAGGATTTGATCGGGTAGACACACAGAGTAGGGGAATCGAGAACCGGAGGACATAGCTTTAAAGTAAAGGTGGAAAGATTTAATAGGAACCTGAGGGATAATCTTTTCACACAAAGGGTGGTGGGTGTATGGAATGAACTGCCAGGGGCAGTTGAAGCAGGTATTATTGCAACATTTAAAAAACATTTGGACAGATACATTGATAGGACATGTTTAGAGCGCTATGGGCCAAATGCAGGCAGGTGGGACTGGTGTAGATGGAACATATTGGTCAGTGTCGGTAAGTTGGGCTGAAGGGCCTTTTTCTACACTCTATGACTATGACTGAATAGTGCCAGGAATAACAACAACTTCGCTCTCAGCATCAGTAAAACAAAGGAACTGATTGTTGACTTTCGAAGAGGAAGTCCAAGGATTCACAAACCTGTCTTCATCGACTGGACGGTGGTGGAGAGAATCAACAATTTCAACTTCCTGGGTGTGTATCTGTGCTGGATCCAGCACGTTGACACAATTATAAAGAATGCCCATATTCACCTCTATTTCATTAGAAGATTGAGGAGATTTGGTATGTCGACGAATACTCTCTTGAATTATTACAGGTGTACAGTAGAGAGCATATTGACTGGTAGCGTCATGACCTGTTTCAGCAACTTGAACACCCAGGGGCAAAGGAGATTACAAAAAGTGGTGAACTCTGCCCAGTTAATCCCCACCATCAAGTTAGGGCTTTATTCTTTGGAGCGCAGAAGGTTAAGGGGGGACTTGATAGAGGTTTTTAAAATGATGAGAGGGATAGACAGAGTTGACGTGGAAAAGCTTTTCCCACTGAGAGTAGGGAAGATTCAAACAAGGGGACATGACTTGAGAATTAAGGGACTGAAGTTTAGGGGTAACATGAGGGGGAACTTCTTTACTCAGAGAGTGGTAGCTGTGTGGAATGAGCTTCCAGTGAAGGTGGTGGAGGCAGGTTCGTTTTTATCATTTAAAAATAAATTGGATAGTTATATGGATGGGAAAGGAATGGAGGGTTATGGTCTGAGCGCAGGTATATGGGACTAGGGGAGATTATGTGTTCGGCATGGACTAGAGGGGTCGAGATGGCCTGTTTCCGTGCTGTAATTGTTATATGGTTATTATATGGTTATATCAAAGAGATTGATAGGAGGCTCTGCCTCAAAAAAGGCAGCCAGCATCATCAGATTCCTACACCACCCTGGCCATGTGCTCATTTCACTCCTGACATCAGGAGGAAGGTATAGGAGCCTGAAAATTCTAACGTCCAGGTTCAGAAGCAGCTTCTTCCCAACAACCATCAGGCTGTTCAACATTACAAACTGCAAATAAACTCCAAACTATGGGCTGCCTTGATTGCTCAAGGGACATCGGGCTTTGTTTTTGTTTTTGCATTAAATTATTTTTTTTAATTTATTAAACTTTTTTTGTTGTTTATCATGGTATCAGACTCCCGAAAGCTCCCGATGGGACATGTGAGTCAGAAGCTCCCGACGGGCTCCATGGCCCTGCCATACCCTGGCAGCAGGTCTGGCTCACCCGCTGTGGAACCAGGACCTACCACTTGGGTTGCTCTCCCTCAAGAATAGAAGAAACATGTTATCTATGGGCACCATGGTGGCATAATCAGCCTCTGGTGCGGTGAGACAGACACAAGGGCAGCTGGCGTTGGTGAGAAGCTATATCACATCTACAAGTAACCATTGTGTCATGAGATATAAAATGCTGTAGGTACTGTGAATCTTTGAAACACTTGGGGTTCTCTCAGAGTGTTATTTGGTGCACATTGTTATAGTCTTCAATAAACCGAATTGTCCGATAGACACCACTGATCTACAAATTGTTTGATTGTGTGTCTGTGCCTATCTACGTAAAGCCAGTGAGAGGGTGCGGATATAGCACAAAATTCCCTCCTGCGGGCAAGCAGCCACTGGAGACACTGGCAGTTCTTCTAAATTAGGAGCAAGGCGATTATTAGATGAGCCTAAATTCTATGTGCATCATTCTATTCCTGTGGATTGCTCAGTGAAAGAAATAAACTTTTTTTTTGCTGCCATAAAGAGTAAAATTGCTTTGCACCTATTCATGGTATTTATGGCATTTTCAATTTTATTTCAGATTTCCAGTATATTCTTGGATCCTTTTCAAAAGCCCCGAAGGAATCGCCATCGGGGCTTTTGAAAAGGATCCAAGAATATACTGGAAATCTGAAATAAAATTGAAAATGCCATAAATACTCACAGGTTAGGCAATAGCTGTGAAGAAAAGCATAGTTAATGTTTTAGATTGATGATGTTTCAACATCAACCCTGAAGCATTAACCTTATATATCTGCAGATTTGTTGAATATTTACAGCATCTTCTGTTTTTAAAAAGGGAATTGAAAGGGCACTTGAGGAAAAGTAACAGTCAGAGAGTCATACCGCACAGAATCGGGCCCTTTGGCTCAACACTGTCCATACAAAAGTTCCCCATCTATGCTAGTCCCACCTGCCCACGTTTGACCAATATCCCTCTAAATCTTCCCTATCCATGTACCTGTCAAAATGTCTTTTAAATGATGTTGTTGTACCTGATCTCCTCTGGCAGACCATTCCATATTCCCACCACCCTCTGCATGGAAAAGTTACCCATCAGGTTCCAATTAAATCTTTCCCCTCTCACCTTAAACATACGTATTCTGGTTCTTGAGAACTAATGCTCCTGTCCCACTTAGGAAACCTGAATGTAAACCTCTGGAGACTTTGCACCCCACCCAAGGTTTCAGTGCGGTTCCCGGAGGTTTTTGTGCGTCTCCCTACCTGCTTCCACTACCTGCAACCTCCGGGAACCGCACGAAACCTTGGGTGGGGCGCAAAGTCTCCAGAGATTTCCGTTCAGGTTTCCTAAGTGGGACAGGGGCATAAGGAAAGAAAGTGAAGAATAAGGTTGGACATAATTTGCTATAAGGAGCAAGCAGGGGCTAAATAGGCTGAAAGTGATGGCTTCCACTGATTGTCGCTGGAAGCTTGTGTCCTTTTCAAGACGGACGATGACAGCAAGGTCAACATTCGTAACAAGATGGACACGAAAAGAAGAATAGGCTGAATGGTCTCCTGGCCTTTAATAATCTTTAGCGATACAACATGGAAACAGGCCCTTAGGCCCACTGAGTCCACGCCGACCAGCGATCACCTGCACATTATGTCTACCCTAAACACTAGGAATAATTTACAGAAGCCAATTAACCTAGGAAGCAGTGATCACCCCATACACTGGCACTATCCTACACACTAGGAACAATTTATAGCTTACACAAGCTGATTAACCGACAAACCTGTACGTCTTTGAAATGTGGGAGGAAATTGGAGCATCCGCAGCAAACCAATGCGGTCACAGAGAGAAAGAAAACGCTGTCTCCAAACGGACGGCACCTGCCGTCAGGATCGAACCAGGTCTCTGACGCTGTGTGACGGTAACTCAACTACCTCCTCTGGCAGCTCATTCCACACACCCACCACTCTGTGTGAAAAAGTCACTCCTGTTCCTGTTAAATCTTCCCCCTCTCACCTTATACCTATGTAAACGATGCTGCACATACGCTTAGAATCCTCTGATTCTAAACAAATGATTTGGAAACAGACTTCTGGCAATGCTCAGAGCAAGGACATCTGAATGATTTCAGTCTGTGAGAAACTTTTCAGCCACCCAGTATGTTTACTCCTTCCAGAACTGAATCATTTAGGAGTGGTAGATTAGGTATCACGTATGAAACTCAGCTCTGGCACATAAGTATCGAGGGGGAGGACAGAGCCAACATTTTGTATTCCCTCAAAGAAAAGAAACAATGGATAGCATGTTACTTGATTTGAATATCGTGTGGAATATTTTTTTCGTCATGGTTACAACACATCTACACGCAGGAGATAATATGTGACGCTGTTTGAAGGGCAACATGTTTTCACAAGTTCACCAGTAATAGGAGTAGAATTAGGCCATTTGGCCCATCAAGTCTACTCTGCCATTCAATCATGCCTGATCTCTGCCTCCTAATGCCATTTTCCTGCCTTCTCCCCATAACACTTAACTCCTGTTCTAATCCAGAATTTGTCCATCTCTGCCTTAAAAATACCCTCTGCCGGCCTCCACAGTCCTCTGTGGCAATGAGTTCCACCGATTTATTACCCTCTGACTAAAGAAGTTTCTCCTCACCTCCTTCTAGAAGAGTGCCCTTTAATTCTGAGGCTCTGACCTCTGGTCCTAGATTCTCCCACCAGGGGAAACATCCTTTCCACATGCATTCTATCCATGCCTTTCATTATTATGTACATTTCAATAAGGTCCCCTCTCAACCTTCTAAACTCCTGTGAGTACAGGCCCAGTGCTGTCAATTGCTCATCATATGCTAACCCACTCATTCCTGGATTCATTCTTGTCTGGACCCTCTCCAGAGCCAGTACAATCTTCCTCGGATATGGGGCCCAAATTTGCTCACAGTACTCCAAATGCGGTCTGACCAGTGCCTTATAGAGCCTCAGCTTTACATGTGTTTTTGCATTCCAGTCCTCTTGATAATAGACAATAGACAATAGGTGCAGGAGTAGGCCATTCGGCCCTTCGAGCCAGCACCGCCATTCAATGTGATCATGGCTGATCATCCCCAATCAGTACCCCGTTCCTGCCTTCTCCCCATATCCCCTGACTCAGCTATTTTTAAGAGCCCTATCTAGCTCTCTCTTCAAAGCATCCAGAGAACCTGCCTCCACCGCCCTCTGAGGTAGACAATTCCACAGACTCACCACTCTCTATGAGAAAAAGTGTTTCCTCATCTCCGTTCTAAATGGCTTACTCCTTATTCTTAAACTTGGCCCCTGGTTCTGGACTCCCCCAACATCAGGAACTTGTTTCCTGCCTCTAGCATGTCCAAACCCTTAACAATCTTATATGTTTCAATGAGATCTCCTCTCATCCTTCTAAACTCCAGAGTGTACAAGCCCAGCTGCTCCATTCTCTCAGCATATGACAGTCCCGCCATCCCGGAAATTAACCTTGTAAACCTACGCTGCACTCCCTCAGCAGCAAGAATGTCCTTTCTCAAATTAGGGGACCAAAACTGCACACAATACTCCAGGTGTGGTGTCACTAGGGCTCTGTACAACTGCAGAAGGACCTCTTTGCTCCTATATTCAATTCCTCGTGTTATAAAGGACAACATGCCATTCGCTTTCTTCACTGCCTGCTGTACCTGCATGCTTACTTTCATAGACTGATGTGCAAGGGCCCCCAGATCCCGTATACTTCCCCTTTTCCCAACTTGACGCCATTTAGATAGTAATCTGCCTTCCTGTTTTTGCCACCAAAGTGGAGAACCTCACGTTTATCCACATTAAACTTAATCTGCCATGCATCTGCCCACTCCCCCAACCTGTCCAAGTCACCCTGCATTCTCATAGCATCCTCCTCACAGTTCACACTGCCACCCATCTTTGTGTCATCTGCAAATTTGCTAATGTTACTTTGAATCCTTTCATCCAAATCATTGAGGTATATTGTAAATTGTATATAGTAATATACAATATTGTATATTGTATATTAAAAATGCTAGCATTGAAAACCCTTCCTTACTACCGATTCGACTTGCAAATTGAAATTTTGGGTATCCTGCACCAGCACTCCCAAGTCCCTTTGCACCTCCGATTTCTGGATTCACTCTCCATTTAGAAAATAATCTAGGCCTTTATTCTTATTACCAAAATGCATGATTCCGCACTTTGCTACACTGAATTTCATCTGCCACTTTTCTGCCCACTCTCCTAACCTGTACAAGCCCTTCTACAGAGTCCTTGCTTCCTCTACACTACCTGCATCTCCACCAATCTTAGCATCATCTGCAAACTTGACCACAAAGCCTTCAATCCCCTTATCCAAATCATTAATAACTATAACTATTTGTAACAATAGTTAGAAACATAGAAACATAGAAAATAGGTGCAGGAGTAGGCCATTCGTCCCTTCGAGCCTGCACCGCCGTTCAATATGATCATGGCTGATCATCCAACTCAGTATCCTGTACCTGCCTTCTCTCCATACCCCCTGATCCCTTTAGCCACAAGGGCCACATCTAATTCCCTCTTAAATATAGCCTTTGAACTGGCCTCAACTACCTTCTGTGGCAGAGAATTCCACAGATTCACCTCTCTCTGTGGGAAAAACAGTTTGGGCCTGTTAAGCGAATAAATTGATGAAATAGCAGAAACTGCTAAGACCCAGACCATGGTCCGCTATTAAGCAAATTCCTCAATCAGTCAAGGCTTTCCATTCATAAATGATAGGAGCAGAATTAGGCCATTGGGCCCATCATGTCCACTGCACTATTCAATCATGGTTGATCATGGTTTTTCACTTAACCCCATTCTCATGCCTTTTCTCCATAACCTCTGACACCTGTACTAATCTTGAATCTATCTATCACTGCCTTAAAAATATCCATTGACTTGGCCTCACAGCCTTCTGTGGCAATAAATTCCACAGATTCACCACCCTCTAGACTAAATAAATTCCTCCTCATCTTCTTTAAGGAATATCCTTTAATTCTGAGGCTATGACCACTGGTCCTAGACTCTTCCACTAGTGGAAACATCCTCTCCACATGCACTCTATCCAAGCCTCTATTCTGGTCGCTGAGTTGCATAGAAGTCTCTGATAAATATGCTACAGTGCATAATGAGAGGTTTAAGGTGAGGGGGAAAGATTTACTAGAAACATGAGGTGTAACATTTTCACACAAAATATGGCGTGTGTACGGAACGAGCTGTCGGAGGAGGTAGTTGAGGCAGGTACTATTGCAATGCTTAAGAAATATTTAGACAGCCACATGGATAGGATAGTTTTAGAGGGGTATAGGCCAAACACAAGGCAGGTGGGACTCGTGTAGCTAACGTTTGGGTAGTTTGCAGCACAATGGTGTGAACATTGAATTTCCCAGTTTTAGGTAATTAACTAACGACAATCCTTTTTCCTTCCCTCATTCCCTTCCATCTGTATCCCTTCCTCTTACTTTCCATTTCACACCTCTCCTGTCCTTATCTCCATTACTCACAGCCTTTTGTCTTCTTCCCATCTCCAACATCGGACATTGCCCACCCATCTGCCAAAGAACCCCCCTCACCTGTATCCACCTATCACTTGCCAGGATATGTACTGCCACCACCTCTCTTCCAGTTTTGTCCCAGTTTGGAGAGAGGTCTTGGGCTGAGGCGTTGCCTGTCCATGTTCTCCAGAGGTGCTGCCTGACCCGCTGAGTTGCTCCAGCACTTTATTTCTATTTTCAGCAGTATACTGTCTATAGTCACCTTTGCCTCACATCTTATGACCTGATTTGTCTGGAAAGTAACTACAAAATCGAAGATGGAATGGGCAAAGAGTGATACAGACACAGTTTGCAACACAGAAGGACCGTCTAATGAGGTCCAAAGAAGGTTGACTCCTGAATGTTGAACATAGAAACATAGAAACATAAAAAATAGGTGCAGGAGTAGGCCATTCGGCCCTTCGAGCCTGCACCGTCATTCAATATGATCATGGCTGATCATCCAACTCAGTATCCTGTACCTGCCTTCTCTCCATACCCCCTGATCCCTTTAGCCACAATGGCCACATCTAACTCCCTCTTAAATATAGCCAATGAACTGGCCTCAACTACCTTCTGTGGCAGAGAATTCCAGAGATTCACCATTCTCTGTGTGAACCTTGCCCTCCTGTCCCTCTATCCTGTTTTTGAAACTTTGTCAGTGCCAAAAACATGGCGACTCTTTGTATACTGCCGAGGTGAATTCTGCTGCAGTGTTTTACTGGATTGTATGCAAAAACAAAGAATTTCACTGTACCTAGGTACATGTCACAGTAAAGTATCATTGAATCACATTTTGGTCGCGTGTGGGCTAGTTGAGCTGAAGGGCATGTTTTGAAGCTGTAAGAATCTCTGACTCTAAATCTGGCAACATATCAGCTAATTGGGTCCAGTTATTACCAATGATAATGAGGATTGGTCTCTACCGGCTAGTTTATCGGTGATAGGGATCAGGGAGGCATCTGAGGGAAGGGTTGTTATCACAGGCTCCATGAGGTCCAGTGAGAGTAGAAGTGAAGTTCACAAGCCAGTTAAAGTGCAAGAAATGTACACTTAACGAATCTCTTAAAAAATGGTAGATAGACACAAAAATCTGGAGTAACTCAGCGGGCCAGGCAGCATCTCTGGAGAGAAGGCATTCCTTCTCACCAGAGATGCTGCCTGTCCCACTGAGTTACTCCAGCTTTTTGTGTCTATCTTTGGTTTAAACCAGCATCTGCTGTTCCTTCTTACACTCTTCAAAAATGGCCCCTGAGATAAGAGACATGAATGCTCTGGATTCTCGAGTGGTGTTCAAAGATACAGCGTGTTTTTATGAAGTCATCGATCAGGGCATGACTTTTGCAGTTCACCATCAAAATCTCCTGGAAGATGCAAAGTGGAGCTACAGGACAAAGCATTGCCACATAAAAGGTGTTAGGAAAACAAGAAGCATGAGAAGCAATAGAAGCAGTAGTGAGCACTCATCATCCCAGCCGGTGTTTTTTATAGACAAAAAGATATGTTAATCAATTAAATATTAAGCTACATTTATCAGCATTTTTTTCCTTTCATATACCACCTTCTTCCGTTTTGATTTTAGACGCTTAGAAAATAGGTGCAGGAGTAGGCCATTCGGCCTTTTGAGGCAGCACCGCCATTCAATATGATCATGGCTGATCATCCAAAATCAGTACCCCGTTCTTGCTTTTTCCCCATATCCCTTGATTCCGTTAGCCCTAAGAGCTAAATTTAACTCTCTCTTGAAAACATCCAGTGAATTGGTCTCCACTGCCTTCTGTGACAGAGAATTCCACAGATTCACAACTCTCTGGGTGAAAAAAAATCCACATCTCAGTCCTAAATGCCTACCCCTTATCCTTAAACTGTGACCCCTGGTTCCGGACTCCCCCAACATGGGAAACATTTTTCCTGCATCTAGCCTGTCCAATCCCTTCAGAATTTTACATGTTTCTATTAGATATCCTCTCATCCTTCTAAATTCCAATGAATACAAGCCCAGTTGCCCCATTCTTTCCTCATATGTCAGTCCCACCATCATGGGAATTAACTTGGTGAACCTACACTGCAGTCCCTCAATAGCAAGAATGTCCTTCCTCATATTAGGAGGCAAAACTGCACCCAATATTCCAGGTGTGGTCTCACCAGGGCCCTGTACAACTGCAGTAGGACCTCCTTGATCCTAAACTCAAATCCTCTCAAAATGAAGGTCAACATGCCATTAGCTTTCTTCACTGATTTTGTGACAATTAATTTTCAATTTAATAAACTAATAATTCAAAAGCATTAAATAAAAATGTTAAAACAACATACTATAAAAGTTTGAATATCTAGCTTTTAACTTTTTAGAAGTGCCAGTATTGTGTCAGCGTGTACCGTCGTAGATTTTTTATTTTAAACAGAAACATAGAAAGTAGGTGCAGGAGTAGGCCATTCGGCTCTTCGAGGAAGCACCGCCTTTCAATATGATCATGGCTGATCATCCAAAATCAGTACCCCGTTCCTGCTTACTCCCCATATCCCTTGATCCCTTTGCGTTAACGCAAAGAGCTATATCTAACTCTCTCTTGAAAACATACAGTGATTGGCCTCCACTGCCTTCTGTGGCAGAGAATTCATCACATTCACAACTCTGAGTGAATTTAGTTCTGTTTATTATTGTCACATGTACCGAGGTACAGTGAAAAGCTTTTGTTTGCCTGCTATCTTGTCAGAGAAAAAAACTATACATGAATACAATCATCCTCTGACATTTCCAGCATCAGCAACGTGATCCCACCACATCACATATTCCCATCTCTACCCCTTTCCGCAGAGATCGTTCACTCCGCATCTTGTTCACTCAGCCCTTCCCATCCAAACCACCTCCTCCCCAGGTACTTTACTCTGCAATCACAGGAGATGTATCACCTATCCCTATAACTCCCCCTCGCCTCCTTCCAGGGGGCCCAGCAGTCTTTCCAAGTGAGACTCTAACCTCATCTACTGCATCCGGTGCCCAGCGCATACAGATAAACAGTGCTCCTAGCCTTAGAATTGTTAGAGATCAATTACATTATGACATCTTCGCCTGCACTGGACATTACTCCACAAAATGCCTCTTAAAATAATTATATCACCCAACCACTGTTTGATTTCAGTCCCACTGTACAGACTCATCATGTCATATTCACAGCAAATGGTTAAAATTGATTACTGCAAAACAATACTTCCTCATTATAATTAGACAATAGACAATAGGTGCAGGAGTAGGCCATTCAGCCCTTCGAGCCAGCACCGCCATTCAATGTGATCATGGCTGATCATCCCCAATCAGTACCCCATTCCTGCCTTCTCCCCATATCCCCTGACTCCCTAGCTCTCTCTTCAGGGCATCCAGAGAACCTGCCTCCTCAGGCAGAGAATTCGACAGACTCACCACTCTCTGTGAGAAAAAGTGTTTCCTCATCTCCGTTCTAAATGGCTTACCCTTTATTCTTAAACTGTGGACCCTGGTTCTGGACTCCCCCAACATCGGAAACATGTTTCCTGCCTCTAGCATGTCCAAGCCCTTAACAATCTTATATGTTTCAATGAGATCTCCTCTCATCCTTCTAGAGAAGCCCAGCTGCTCCATTCTCTCAGCATATGACAGTCCCGCCATCCCGGGAATTAACCTTGTAAACCTACGCTGCACTCCCTCAATAGCAAGAATGTCCTTCCTCAAATTAGGGGACCAAAACTGCACACAATAATCCAGGTGTAGTCTCACTAGGGCTCTGTACAACTCCAGAAGGACCACTTTGCTCCTATACTCGACTCCTCTTATTATAAAGGCCAACATGCCATTGGCTTTCGTCACTGCCTGCTGTACCTGCTTGGAGGCTTACAGAATGACAAACACCTTTAAATTACTTGTGTTTTCATTTTTTCTTATCCTGGTGCTCCGTTAAGGCGTATATTTTGGGTGGCACGGTGGCGCAGCAGTAGAGTTATTGCCTTACAGTGCCAGAGACATGGGTTCAATCCTGACTATGGGTGCTGTCTGTATGGAGTTTGTACGTTCTCCCTGTGACTAGGTGGGTTTTCTCCAGGTGCTCCTGTTTCCTCCCACTCTCCAAAGACCTACAGGTTTGTAGGTTAATTGGCTTCTGTAAATTGTAATTTGTTGCTAATGTGCAGGATAGTGCAAGTGTACTATCGGGGTGATCACTGGTCAGCGCAGACTCGTTGGGCCGAAGGGCCTATTTCCATACTGTATCTCTGAAGTCTAAATCCCCAATGATCGACCTTGGGGGGCACACTGTCGGTGGAAGACCCATCACTGGGTCAGTTCAGTTCAGTTTAGTTTATTGCCACATGTACCGAGGTACACTGAAAAGCATTTGTTTCGTGCTAACCAGTCAGCAGAAAGAGAAAACATGATTACAATCGAGCCATTTACAGTGTATAGATACATGATAAGGGAGTAACGTTTAGTGCATGGTTAGCCAGCCAAGTTCAATCAGGGTTAGTCCAAGGGTCACCAATGAGATAGTTAGTAGCTCAGCACTGCTCTCTGGTTGTGGTAGGATGATTCAGTTGCCTGATAGCAGCTGGATAGAAACTGTCCCTGAATCTGGATGTGTGCTTTTTCTCACATCTATAACTTTGAGAGATCTTGAGTGCCCAGCCTCTGACTACTGCATTTGGATTGTTATGGACAACCTGTGCCAACATAGGATGTGGCAGTGACCAGAACAATGGTAAACAGGGTCACAGTAGAGTGGGTATGTTGCCATTCTATATCTTCTGCAGAGAAAATGCATCCCTCAGACAGGTTCTTTGCAAGAAAGAGTAAAGCAATAGTCGAAACTGTTAATAATGTTGCAGCATGAGAGCAGCAAACTGAGTTTGCGTGTTATTGGTATCGTTGCTATGGAAGCTGTCAGTGTTGTTAGTGGAGGCTCCAGTAAGCTCGGTGTACCACTCACTCTATGCATGATGGAATGTTCTGCATAAAGCCGTGACTCAAGTTAGAGCTAGACTTTTCCCAGCTTTAAATTGCTGCACGCAAACTACCTGGCAAGCTGCCCGGTACAGCTACAGTATTAACTTGTTGGTGTGAGGCCAAAACATTTCTTCCATGGATTCAGTCCTCAGTGTCCACATTTGAGTTGCTCTGCAGGTGCACCAAGATATAATCTTGTCCTCTCGTGAGTATCTTCTGCACGATCCAATCGCTCCGTCACAAGTTTTGTTTACAGGTGCCTAGTAATTCTCTAGAATATCCTCCACAGTGCACATGGGGCAATTTCTGAACTGGTGCTTAGTTTCATACCTTGTGAATGTGACTCAAGCAGGCTGCCCTGTCATAGCAGCTATTATCAGGGATTTTTTATATTGCTTAGGGGGTTCGAAAACTCCCCATCTGTGGACTGTCTCCAAAAGTACTTCCAAGAGGCGGCGCAACAGTAGAGTTGCTGCATTACAGTGCCATCGACCCGGGTTCAATCCCGTCTATGGGTGCTGTCTGTCTGTAGTTTGTACGTTCTCCCCATGACCTGCGTGCGTTTTCTCCAAGATCTCCAGTTTCCTCCAACAACCCAGAGACGTACCAGTTTGTAGGTTAATTGGCTTGGTATAATTGTAATTGTAATTTGTTCCTAGTATGGGTAGTATAGTGTTAGTGCACGGGGATTGCTGGTTGGGAGGACTTGGTGGGCCGAAGGGCATGTACCATAAACTAAACTAAACTAAGCAGCTGGTAACCATTGTGCAACATTTGCGTCTGTTTTTTGAAATGATATATTTCTTGCTTCCTCCTCAGTGCATGTCTTCTTCAAAAAGTGGAGGTTACTTATATGTTTGACAGAGTCATAGAGTCATAGTGTGGAAGCAGGCCCTTCGGCCCAACTTGCCCACACCGACCAATAGGTCCCATCTACACTAGTCCCACCTGCCTGCGTTTGGACCATATCCCTCTAAATCTGTCCTTTCCATAGACCTGTCTAATTGTTTCATAAATGCTGCGATAGTCCCTGCCTCAACTACCTCTTCCAGCAGCTTGTTCCATACACCTATCAATCTATCTAATCTAATTCCCCACACCACCACCATCCAATTGGTACCAAATGTGCGGTACCGGTGTCAGAGACAGTAGCCCCAATGATAATGAGTATGCCCAATGATAATAAGGAGTCAGGGGTTATGGAGCAAAGGCAGGAGAATAGGGTTGAGAGGGATAGGTAGATCAGCCATGAAAGGATGATGGCAAAATAGACTTGATGGGCTGAATTGCCAAATTCTGCTCCTAGAACTTCAGAACATGAATTTATGATCCATTGACCCAGATGTCCAATGGTCCTCGTGAGCTGTAAGTAGACATCAGAACACTTCTTAAAATCAAGTCGTCCAAGTCAAATCAAGTTTAGGTTTGCCTGCAGGTTTAGCTTTAGGTATAGATTTATTATTGACATGTGTACAAAGGTACAGTTAAAAGCTTTGTTTTGCTTACTATCCAATCAGATAATACTACACCTCAATACGATTAAGTCTAACACAAGTAAGTCAAACCCGTTTATTTATTGTCATACATGCACAAGTATGTTCAGTGAGTACATACTGTATGTACAGTATGTGAGTATGTACAGTGAGATACAGGTACAATGACAATCTTGCTTGCAGCAGCATCACAGGCACATAGATTGAGACAGCACATGTAACCATAAATTATGCATAAATTGTACAAAATTATATACTGTATGCTGGGCAGAAAAAACAAGACATTAGTACACAAAGTCTTTTCACTGATCTTCCCATTTGCCAACTTCGGATTACAAAACTGATGAATATTTCCTTAAAGTTGTTTATCTGCAACTCAGTTCAGTCTTGACCTTCACATCACGGTATATGTATGCAAAACCAACAACAAGGCACGGTGGTGCAGCAGTAGTTTTCTTGCCTTGGAGACCCTTTGCTGCCTGACTATGGGTGGTGTCTGTACGGAGTTGGCACATTCTCCCCGTGACCGCGTGGGTTTTCTCTGGGTGCTCCAGTTTCCTCCCACACTCCAAAGATGCACAGGTTTGTAGGTTCATTTGGCTTTAGTAAAAATTGTAAATTGTCCCTAGTGTGTAGGATAGTGTAATGCCCCTGTCCCACTTAGGAAACCTGAACGGAAACCTCTGGAGACTTTACGCCCCACGCAAGGTTTCCGTGCGGTTCCCGGAGGTTTTTGTCAGTCTCTCTACCTGCTTACACTACCCGCAACCTCCGGCAACCACCTGCAACCTCTGGGAACGGCACGGAAACCTTGGGTGGGGCGCAAAGTCTCCAGAGGTTTCCGTTCACGTTTCCTAAGTGGGACAGGGGCATTAGTGTGCGGGGTCTGCTCGTTGGTGTACACTCAATGGACTGAAGGGCCTGTTTCCGCTCTGTATCTCTAAACTAAACTAAAAATAAACTAACATCTAATTCCAAACCAACATTGTCAATTGTTTGCATGCTACAGTTTGAGCTTTTCCAATGCGCTGAGTAATATACTTCCAACATGATACCCAAAGGAACCAGGAAATGGTAAATAAAATCTATCCAAAGCATTTCAGCAACATTTCTTGCATTCCTTATTTAATTGTACAGAGCATTTTTTTAATCAAACATACTTTTGCAGGAGAATGTTATTAAAAATGTATCACATATCAACCTCAGTCCCCTTTGCTCACTGACCTACATTGGGTCCTCAAACTTAGTTTTAATGTTCTTATTTTGAAACACATCCATGACCACAAAACCCCCCCGTTCAACATCTCCAATTACACTTCATGCTAAGACCCCTGTGCTTTTTTGATACTGGTCTTGCACAACCCATTTGTTCTACTCCACTGGCAGCCTTGCCAACAGATGTCTAGCTACTAATCCTGGAGCTCTCTCATTAAACATCTCCCCCTCTCGACCACCCTCTCTGATGAATGATGGTGATGCATATCTGTAATGGAGGAAGGTACACAAAAAATCTGGAGAAACTCAGCGGGTGCAGCAGCATCTATGGAGCGAAGGAAATAGGCAACATTCCGGGCCAAAGCCCTTCTTCAGACGATGGAGGAGGTGGTTTGCCAGCTTGATCATTATTGCCCAGCCACACAATTGTATCATCAGTTGGCATGTACAATTTATGCAGTCAACACCTATCTAGCAAGGTTCATTGATGAATGAAAGGTTAGAGCCTTGAGGGCAGGTGATGGGGTCAATGAAAAAGGAGCTTGCCTGGCAGCGATAACAGGAAAGATGCATTCTTTCCATCAAAGGATGTCCGTTGGATAATGCGAGTGCAGCAGCTTGGATCATAATGGATGAGATCAAGTTAAATGTGACAATAAATATTGTTATTCAGTGGCAGATATGGTTCGCGTGGAACTAACCCAACAGCTTATAACTGCAGTTTCTAATGATAGATCAGTTGGGAACAATGATGCCCAGGGCTGGGAGCTGTGGCTAAGGAATCATTCCTCAAGAGCATCATTGACCATATCTGTCCAGCTACAAGTTTGATGTTGCCAGGACTTGTGGGTCTGAGCTGTAGCGAGAGGTTGGGCAGGCTAGGATTTTATTCCTTGGAGTACAGGGGGATGAGGGATGAACTTGTAGAGGTGTATACGATCATGGGAGGAATAGATAGGGTGAATGCACAGTCTTTTACCCAAAATAGAGGAATTTAGAACCAGAGGATATAGAGGCTCGAGCCGTTGGAGAGGTCGCCGAGGGAGGAGCTACACCCGAGCGGTAGGGATAAAACCCGAGCGCGGGGCTTGTTGCTTACAGAGGCCCGAGAGCCGTTGGAGAGGTCGCCAAATCTGCAACGTTCCAAGTTCCACTCGCACTTCAAAACAAGTGGGCTTGAGGAAGCCGCTGATCGGTGGAAGCTGACAAGAGGGAGCAGCTGATTGGGAGTCAGATCCCTGCTGATTGTATTGTGGCAGTTTGTTTTGTATTGTATCCTAGGTAAGAGGGGAGTATGAGGGCCAGGGCAGTTTGCTGTTCTGGATGTCAGATGTGGGAGGTCAAGGAATCTGACAGCCTTACAGACGTCCACATCTGCGCCAGGTGCATCGAGATGGGGCTCCTAAGGGACCGTATTAGGAACCTGGAGCAGCAGCTCGATGACCTCCGTCTGGTCAGGGAGAGTGAGGAGGTCATAGAGAGGAGTTATAGGGAGGTGGTCACTCCAAAACCACGGGAGACAGACATGTGGGTCATGCTAAGGAAGGGCAAGGGGCAGAGGCAGGGACGAGTGAGTACCCCAGTGGCTGTACACCTTGAAAATAAGTACTCATGTTTGAGTAAGGGTTGGGGGGGACAGCCTGCCCGGGGGTAGCGACAGCGGCCGGGCCTCCGGCACAAAGACCGGTCCTGTTGCTCAGAAAGGTAGGGAAAAAAAGAAGAGGGCAATAGTGATTGGGGACTCTATAGTTAGGGGGTCGGATAGGCGATTCTGTGGATGCAGTCGGGAGACCCGGATGGTGGTCTGCCTCCCTGGTGCCAGGGTCTCGGACGTGTCTCAACGCGTCCAAGATATCCTGCAATCAGAGGGAGAGGAGCCTGAGGTCGTGGTACATATAGGTACCAACGACATAGGTAGAAAAAGAGAAGAGGTCCTGAAGGGAGGATTTAGGGAGTTGGGAGGAGAGTTAAGGAAAAGGACCAAAAAAGTAACAATCTCAGGATTACTGCCTGTGCCACGCGACAGTGAGAGTAGGAATGGAGCGAGGTGGAGGACAAATGCGTGGCTGAAGGACTGGTGCAGTGGGCAGGGATTCAAGTTTCTGGATCATTGGGACTTCTTTTGGGGAAGGTGTGACTTGTACAGAAAGGACGGGTTGCACTTGAACCCGAAGGGGGACCAATATCCTGGCGGGGAGATTTGCAAAGGCTACTGGGGAGACTTTAAACTAGAATGGTTGGGGGGAGGGACTCAAATAGAGAAAGCTAGTAGACAGAGTGTGAGGCAGGAGGCAGAGAAGGGAAGCACTCGGACTCAAAATCTAGGGAGAAAGAAGAAAAAGAAAATAAACAGAGAATAAGAGGTGGTGGGTTTCTTAAATGTGCATATTTTAATGCTAGGAGCATTGTAAGAAAGGTGGATGAGCTTAGAGCCTGGATTGATACCTGGAAGTATGATGTTGTGCCGATCAGTGAAACATGGTTGCAGGAGGGCTGTGATTGGAAACTAAATATTCCAGGATTTCGTTGCTTCAGGTGTGATAGAATTGGAGGGGCAAGAGGTGGAGGTGTTGCATTGCTTATCAGGGAAGATATTACAGCAGTGCTTTGGCAGGAGATTGGAGGGCTCATCTAGGGAGGCTATTTGGGTGGAACTGAGAAATGGGAAAGGGGTAGCAACACTTATAGGGGTGTATTATAGACCGCCAAATGGGGAGCGAGAATTGGAAGAGCAAATATGTAAGGAGATTGCAGATATTAGTAGTAAGCACAAGGTAGTGATTGTGGGAGATTTCAATTTTCCACACATAGACTGGGAAACACATTCTGTAAATGGGCTGGATGGTTTGGAGTTTGTAAAATGTGTGCAGGATAGTTTTTTGCAGAAATACATAGAGGTACCTACTAGAGAAGGGGCAGTGCTGAACCTCCTGTTAGGAAATGAGACAGGTCAGGTGGCGGAGGTATGCGTTGGGGAGCACTTCGGGTCCAGTGATCACAATACCATTTAGTTTCAATATAATTATGGAGAGGGTCAGAACTGGACCTAGGGTTGAGATTTTTGATTGGAGAAAGGCTAACTTTGATGAGATGCGAAAGGATTTAAAAGGAGTGAATTGGGACATTTTGTTTTATGGGAAGGATGTAGAAGAGAAATGGAGGACATTTAAAGGGGAAATTTTAAGAGTACAGAATCTTTATGTCCCTGTTCGGTTGAAAGGAAATAGTAAAAATTGGAAAGAGCCATGGTTTTCAAGGGAAATTGGACACTTGGTTCGGAAAAAGAGAGAGATCTACAATAATTATAGGCAGCATGGAGTGAATGAGGTGCTTGAGGAGTATAAAGAATGTAAAAAGAATCTTAAGAAAGAAATTAGAAAAGCTAAAAGAAGATATGAGGTTGCTTTGGCAAGTAATGTGAAAGTAAATCCAAAGGGTTTCTACAGCTATATTAATAGCAAAAGGATAACGAGGGATAAAATTGGTCCATTAGAGAGACAGAGTGGACAGCTATCTGCAGAGCCAAAAGAGATGGGGGAGATATTGAACAATTTATTTTCTTCGGTATTCACCAAGGAGAAGGATATTGAATTATGTGAGGTAAGGGAAACAAGTAGAGTAGCTATGGATACTATGAGATTCAAAGAAAAAGAAGTACTGACACTTTAAAAAAATATAAAAGTGGATAAGTCTCCAGGTCCTGACAGGATATTCCCTAGGACATTGAGGGATGTTAGTGTAGAAATAGCAGGGGCTATGACATAAATATTTCAAATGTCATTAGAAACGGGAATAGTGCCCGAGGATTGGCATACTGCGCATGTTGTTCCATTGTTTAAAAAGTGTTCTAAGAGTAAACCTAGCAATTATAGACCTGTTAGTTTGACTTCAGTGGTGGGCAAATTAATGGAAAAGATACTTAGAGATAATATATATAAGCATCTGGATAAACAGGGTTTGATTAGGAACAGTCAACATGGATTTGTGCCTGGAAGGTCATGTTTGACTAATCTTCTTGAATTATTTGAAGAGGTTACTAGGGAGATTGATGAGGGTAAAGCAGTGGATGCTGTCTATATGGACTTTAGTAAGGCCTTTGACAAGGTTCCTCATGGAAGGTTGGTTAAGAAGGTTCAATTGTTGGGTATAAATGCAGGAGTAGCAAGATGGATTCAACAGTGGCTGAATGGGAGACGCCAGAGAGTAATGGTGGATGGCTGTATGTCAGGTTGGAGGCAGGTGACTAGTGGGCTGCCTCAGGGATCTGTGTTGGGTCCACTGTTGTTTGTCATGTACATCAATGATCTGGATGAAGGTGTGGTAAATTGGATTAGTAAGTATGCAGATGATACTAAGATAGGTGGTGTTGTGGATAATGAAGTAGATTTCCAAAGTCTACAGAGAGATTTAGGCCATTTGGAAGAATGGGCTGAAAGATGGCAGATGGAGTTTAATGCTGATAAGTGTGAGGTGCTACATCTTGGCAGGACAAATCAAAATAGGACGTGCATGGTAAATGGTAGCGAATTGAGGAATGCAGTTGAACAGAGGGATCTAGGAATAACTGTGCATAGTTCCCTGAAGGTGGAATCTCATGTAGATAGGTTGGTAAAGAAAGCTTTTGGTATGCTAGCCTTTATAAATCAGAGCATTGAGTATAGAAGTTGGGATGTAATGTTAAAATTGTACAAGGCATTGGTGAGACCAATTCTGGAGTATGGTGTACAATTTTGGTCGCCCAATTATAGGAAGGATGTCAACAAAATAGAGAGAGTACAGAGGAGATTTACTAGAATGTTGCCTGGGTTTCAGCAACTAAGTTACAGAGAAAGGTTGAATAAGTTAGGTCTTTATTCTCTGGAGCGCAGAAGGTTAAGGGGGGACTTGATTGAGGTCTTTGATAGAGGTAAAATGATGAGAGGGATAGACAGAGTTGACGTGGACAAGCTTTTCCCATTGAGAGTAGGGAAGATTCAAACACGAGGACATGACTTCAGAATTAAGGGACAGAAGTTTAGGGGTAACATGAGGGGGAACTTCTCTACTCAGAGAGTGGTAGCTGTGTGGAATGAGCTTCCAAGTGGAAGTGGTGGAGGCAGGTTCGATTTTATCATTTAAAAATAAATTGGATAGGTATATGGATGGGAAAGGAATGAAGGGTTATGGTCTGAGTGCAGGTAGATGGGACTAGGGGGAAATAATTGTTCGGCACGGACTTGTATGGCCGGGATGGCCTGTTTCCGTGCTGTAATTGTTATATGGTTACATGGTAATATGGTTATTTAATGTGAGATGAGAAAGATTTAATAGGAACCTGAGGGACAACCTTTTGACACAGAAGGTGGTGACCATATGGAATGACCTGCATAAGGAGATAATTAAGCCAGTTACCATGGTAACATTTAAAAAGCATTTCGACTGGTACATGGAAATAGAAACATAGAAACATACAAACATAGAAAATAGGTGCAGGAGTAGGCCATTCGGCCCTTCGAGCCTGCACCGCCATTCAATATGATCATGGGTGATCATCCAACTCAGTATCCTGTACCTGCCTTCTATCCATACCCCCTGATCCCTTTAGCCACAAGGGCCACATCTAACTCCCTCTTAATGATGGAAGGCAATAAAGTTCAGACATCTTCCTCTTTGTTCACCCGCGGTCGGGGCATTGAATCCTCCATAGACGCCGGTACTGACGGCCCGATGTGCAAGCCCTCTCGCCGGGATGATCGAAACTCCGGCGTCGGAACGGAACGGAACACACTCAGCAGCTTGGAGTTTCCGAATCGGTCGCTTCTTGATGTGTGGAGTGGGATTCGAATCAGAGGTGGATAAACTTTCTACAGAGCCACAAGTGAATGTAAAGAAATGCTTTGTCTAACCATCAAACTGTTGGAATTGTGCAATTTCCATGCAGGGGCATGGCCTGTTTTGTGAATGGGGCAAGCACTGAATTTCTATCTGGTATAAGGTTAAGGGGGGGACTTGATAGAGGTCTTTAAAATGATGAGAGGGATAGACAGATTTGACGTGGATAAGCTTTTCCCACTGAGAGTAGGGAAGATTCAAACTAGAGGACATGACTTGAGAATTAAGGTACAAAAGTGTAAGGGCAACATGAGGGGGAACTTCTTTACTCAGAGAGTGGTAGCTGTGTGGAATGAACTTCCAGTGGAAGTGGTGGAGGCAGGTTCGATTTTATCATTTAAAAATAAATTGGATAGGTATATGGACGGGAAAGGAATGGAGGGTTGTGGTCTGAGTGCAGGTAGATGGGACTAGGGGAAAATAAGTGTTCGGCACGGACTAGAAGGGCCGAGATGGCCTGTTTCCGTGCTGTAATTGTTATATGGTTATAACAGATAACATGTTATTTTACAGGAGCGTTCTTCAGGTTGACCTGTCCACTATTTGTTTTTATTGCGCTCTTTTCAGCTGGGGAATTCAGTAACATGCTAGCCCAGAACACAGTGAGTTACCTTGCAGAGTTTGGACAACCAAAGGCCTTTTCTTTGACAAACTTTGCCGTGCGAATCACATGAAGTAAATCGGACAAATCTGTGGTTGTGCCCTGTCGGTGGGGAATTGAGTAGGGTGTGGGTTAGGAGAGGGGTGGAAGGCAAGGTGGCTAAAATGGAGGGAGCGCCAATATGGAGGAGAAGATTTGACCTGGCACAGGAATGTCAAATCCTATATATATACTCAGACCATAGAGACCTGCATAGAGAAAGACACTGGTCAAGGTGGAATATGCAATTTATTTTGACTAAAAACACAAATGCTATATACAGTACTGTAGGTCTATGTCAGGCATCCTGGTTTGGCCTTGATCTCTTCACCCTGTACCAATCTCTCCTCCAGAAGGTGGTGGTGGTGGTTTAAATGTTTAGCTCATCACTGTTACCAAGTGCTAAGGTACAGATGATAATAAGTTCAATGATAATCCCGTTTACCCTAAAATCCTCATAGTGTGGACCTTTGGGCTAATCTGTTGACAAGTACAGAGTGATATTTCAATAAGTTAATGCTTTCAGACTGCACCTCCTTTATGGCAGATTCTCAAAAATGATCCTTCCCCTCTCCAGTATCATCGACTTTCAGTCCCACCATCTAACTCAGTGTTCACACATAATATTTAGAATCATATTGTCATAGGGTCAAAGCAGGTCTATCAGCCCAACTCATCCATGTCAACCAAGATGCCCCATTTAATCAAGTCTCATTTATCCCAAATCCCTCTAAACCTTTGCTATCAATGTACCTGTCCTAGTATCTTTTGAATACTGTTATAGAACCTGCCTCAACTACCTCCTCTGGCAGCTAATTCAATATACCTACTACCCTCTGTCTTAAAATGTTACATCTCAGCTTACCATTAAATCTTGCCCCTCTCATCTCAAACCTATGTCATCTGTTCTTGATTCCCCATCTCTGGATAACAGACTTTAGGCATGCACCCTACTCTTCTCTTCATGATTTTATACACTTCTATAAGATCTTCCCTCAACCTCCTGCCGTCCGAGGAATAACCTGTCCAACCTTTCCCTAGAACTCAGACGCTCTAGACCTGGCAAGATATTTGTAAACCTTTTCTGCACTCGTTCCAGTTTAATGATACCCTTCCTATAGCAAGGTGACCAAAATGGAACACAGTGCCCAAAAGTGGCCTCAGCAAAATCTTGTGCGTCTGTAACATATTGTCCAAACCTCTATACTCAGTGCCCTGCCTGATGAAAGCCAATATACTGAAAGCCATCTTGGCTACCCTATCTACATGCGATGCCATTTCCTGCAAAGTGCCATTTCCTGTACTCCCAGATCCCTCTGCTCAACAGCATCCCCAGGACCCTGCCATTTCACCGTGAAATCCTACTTCCCGAAACATCACAGCTCATGCTTATCTACATTATTTGATTGTCTTGGCTCGGTCCGACCTCACAGTGGTTGTTCTCATATGATTAATAGCATCAAGACCAAAAGTAAAACAATTATTTTTCAGTATTAAATGATATTGTTGTTCTTTATTTGAGAATCACATACTCTGTAGAAGTACAGAATGACAACCCATGTGCATAGCACTGTGGAGGCTGTTTTATGTGCTCACTGGTCAAATATAGTGTGTCTGTAAGGTTTTATCTTGGCTACAGTATGCAAGGGGAGAGGCTGCCTAATGGGCCTGTCCCACATAGAAACAAAGAAACATAGGAAATAGGTGCAGGAGGAGGCCATTCGGCCCTTCGTCCCAGCACCGCCATTCATTGTGATCATCGTCCCCTATCAATAACCCGTGCCTGCCTTCTCCCCATATCCCTTGACTCCACTAGCCCCTAGAGCTCTATCTAACTCTCTCCTAAATCCACCCAGTGATTTGGCCTCCACTGCCCTCTGTGGCAGGGAATTACATAAATTCACAACCCTCTGGGTGAAAAAGTTTTTTCTCACCTCAGTCTTAAATGACCTCCCCTTTATTCTAAGACTGTGCCCCTGGTTCTGGACTCGCCCAACATTGGGAACACTTGTGCGGTTTTTTCGACGACTGCTGGCGACTGGACCCCCCCCCACGACAATGTCTACGACAATGTCTACAACAACCTAACACCTAGCCGACGTCAAGCCATGACAAGCTACCGACAACAGGCGACCCATTAGGACGTCCACCTACGACCACACCTACAACAACCTACGTCTACCCGCAACAAGCTATGACAAGCTATGACCCTGTCGGCAACAACTGAAGACAACTTAAGACAATTCAGTCGCCGGTACCTGTCGCCGGTTGACATAGGTAGTCGCCAGTGGAATTCACCGAAGTCAGCACCGGCGACAACCTACGTCACCTGGCGACAACCTACGTCACCCTGGCAACAATGCACGACAAGCCAACGGTCGCCGACTGTCGCCCAAAGGTTTTGAACATTTCAAAATCCAGTGGCGACCAGAAAAAAGGTGCGACTCTTTGGGTGACTGAGGAGACCTTCAGGCAACCCCCCGGCGACCATGTGGCCACAGCCGAGTCACCTAAAAAAATTGCCTAAGTGGGACAGTGGCATAACTTCTTTTGAGGCCTCCTGAAATATCACAGGTTGAGTGTATGGTAAAAGAAGCAGGAAGTTGGTCAACCCAAAACAACTGTCTCCACAGAAGTGGTATGGGGGAACACCTTGAAATTCCCACTGCAATCTACAAGAACACTATCGAGTTGTTATCTCCACACAAAAATAAGTATTATCTTGCTTCAGAGTGACTGCAGTGAACATTCACTGGGTTGATTCCAATTAAGTGAGTATTGTTTTATGAAACCGTATTATGTAAGGTTGACCTAGACTGTTTAAAAGAGTAAAAGATGATTTTACTGACACATTAAAATGACGAGAGGCTATTTCGAAGGCTGACATGCTTGGCACTTGGAGAAGTGGAGCATAGTCATAGAACAAAGTGTCTGCCATTTAAGACTAAGTTAAGGAGACATGTCTTTATACAGAGGGTGGTAAATCTTTGGAAATGTCTATCTCAGGGGACTATGGTTGCTCAGTCATTGTGTGCATTTAAAACAGCGAACAATGGATTTTTGGAGGTTAAGAAGAGAGTCAGAGGATATGGGGATCAGAAGCGTGGACTTGAGGAACAGGATCATCCATGGCTTTTTGAATGTTAGTGCAGACTTGTGGCCTAACCGGATTCTATTTGTTTAGTTTTCATGAAACACACTCAAAGTTCAAACCATACTGTCCATTATGATTTGACAAATGCACGTCATTGGGGACCCAAAGGATGAAGGTGGAGATCAGCAGTGTCTAATTATCCTCAGATATCCTCCTTTTTAGATTCTTGCTCACCTCCCTTTTCTTCATAAGCATTTGTATTCACTAAATGTCCTATTACAGACCTTTCTAAGGCAACCTACAAGTCAAGCAACCTGCTGATCTCTAATTGATATTAGCTTGGGTAGCAGATTAATGACATAGTATCCAGCATCTGGAGTTTATCTGGAGTCTGACGAAGGGCCTCGACCCGAAATGTCACCCATTCCTTCTATCCCGAGATGCTACCTGACCCGCCGAGTTACTCCAGCACTTGGTGTCTATCTTCGGTGTAAACCAGCACCTGCAGTTCCTTCCTACACACCTGGAGTATATTGTTACCTTTCTCCAGTCAGCTTTGCCCTGTGAGGTCTTAGGAGCTGAAAGGAAAGAAAAGGTTAACAGTTAGCAGCAAGCAGCAAGCAGAAACAGATAACAGGCCGCTAAAAATATTGTTGTGAGGAGAAGAAAGGTATAGGTTCAGAGTTTTTTATTGTCATCTGCACTGAGGTACAGTAAAAAGCTTTGTTTTGCATGCTATCCATTAAGTCTGCGTGGGAAAGAACTGTGGATGCTGGTTTACACCGAAGATAGACACAAAATGCTGGAGTAACTCAGCGGGACAGGCAGCATCTCTGGTGAGAAGGAATGGGTGATGCTTCGGGTCAAGACCCTTCATAAGATCTGTTTACTCTAATGCCTGCAGGAGTGATAGAAGTACGTTTATGTAAACTTGGAGGAAGATGTGCCTGCCAGAAGCGTAAGGAGATTTGGAGAAAGCGTGGTTGTGGTGAAGAGTAGGTTCCACAGAGGGAGGCAAAGGAAGCACAATGAATTATGCTCCAGAGTGCTGATAATGAGGTGACGGAAAAGAGGTGTGAATACTGGGGATACAAGAAACCGAGGGCTAAACAGAATGTAATGTATTTGGTGTTTAATGTTAGGAGTCTGGTCATTAACCATTTAGTGGCATTACTGTCAAATAAGTTCATAAGTTCATGTCAAAGGAGCAGAATTAGGCCATTCGAACCATTGAGTCTACTCTGTCAATCCATCATGGCTGATCCATCTTTCCCTCTCAACCCCATTCCCCTGTCTTCTCTCCATAACCTTTGACACCCTTTCTAATCAAGAATGTGTCAACCTCTACTTTAAAATACCCAATGATTTGGTCTCCTCTGACTAAAGAAATTCCTCCTCATCTCCTTTCTAAAGGTACATACTTTTAGTCATAGAGTCATAGAATGATACAGTATGGAAACAGGCCCTTTGGCCCAACTTTCCCACACAGGCCAATATGTCCCAGCTACATTGGTCCCACCTGCCCGCATTTGGTTCATATCTCTCTAAACCAGTCTATCCATGTACCTGTCTAACAGTTTCTTAAATGTTGGGATAGTCCCTGCCTCAAATACCTCCTCTGGCCTTTGTGTGAACAAGTTACCCCTCAGATTCCTATTAAATCTGAATAAAAGAATGAATGGAAAGGTGCAGTATGTCAGTGCAACTTAAGAGCATGGTGGCACAACTTGTAGAACCGCTGCTGGTCAGATCCAGTGATTCGGGTTCAAATGTGGGTTCTGGTGTTTTCTATGTGGAATTTGCACTTTCTCCCAGTGATGGTGTGCAAATTTATTTTTCTCTCCGACATCCTAAAGACATTTGGATGGTAGATCATAGAAACATAGAAACATAGAAAACAGGTGCAGGAGTAGGCCATTCGGCCCTTCGAGCCTGCACCGCCATTCAATATGATCATGGCTGATCATCCAACTCAGTATCCTGTCCCTGCCTTCTCTCCATACCCCCTGATCCCTTTAGCCACAAGGGCCACATCTAACTCCCTCTTAAATAAAGCCAATGAACTGGCCTCAACTACATTCTGTGGCAGAGAATTCCACAGATTTACCACTCACTGTGTGAAAAATGTTTTTCTCATCTCGGTCCTAAAAGATTTCCCCCTTATCCTTAAACTGTGACCCCTTGTTCTGGACGATCGAGTGGTTACTGTAAATTGCACATCATGTGCAGATGAACAAAGTAGACTCAATGGGCTGAATGGCCTACCTCTACTCTGACGTGAGTGGTAAAATCTTGGGGAGGTGGAGGGTGGACTTCTGGAAATCTTGGGGAGAATAAAATGGGATTAAAATAAAATTAGTGTGAATGGGTGTTTGATAGTCTGTAGATTTGGGCTGAAAGTCCTGTTTACGTGCTGCATAATGTGCTTCTGGCTTGAGTCACCTGTGACCACTGTTACTCAAAGTTAGCTTATATATCTTTTTGCCATTTGGTGATAAGATGGGGTCCTTCCTTCTGGTAGTCTGCTATATCAACACATCAACCATTAATCTTGCAGTTTCCTCTTAGTTCTTCTGCAAACCATTCCAGCAGTTCAAGGAATAAGCTCAGCACTTCCACTTTGTTTTGCCAAATACACGAAAGAGTCAAGAGTCAGGAGTGTTTTATTGTCATATGTCCCAGATAGAACATTGAAATTCTTACTTGCAACAGCACAAGAGAATATGTAAACATAGTACACTGTATACAATATAATAAACTTGAAAAAAAATCAGTGTGTGTATATATACACATACAGATGCTCCCCGATTTACGATGCTTCGACTTGTGATATTTCAACTTTACGATCGGCAAACGCTCGGCATCGGCAACGAGCCGCACGTCACTTCCGGTCACGTGATCACAAATGTATTAAATGCATTTTTGACTTGCAATATTTTCGATGGGTTTATTCGAACGTAACCGCATCGTAGGTCGAGGAACAGCTGTACTCGCATATACATATATATAAACACACACATACAAACACATATACACACACACACACACACACACACACACACACACACATTTATACACATATATACACACACACACACATATATATATAGATAGACACAAAATGCTGGAGTAACTCAGCGGGACAGGCAGCATCTCTGGCGAGAAAGAATGGATGACATTTCGGGTCGAGACCCTTCTTCAGACTGATGTCAAGGAAGAGGGAGTTATTCTTCCTTATCTATGTATCTCCCTCTCCCCTGACATCAGTCTGAAGAAGGGTCTTGACCCAAAACGTCACCCATTCCTTCTATCCAGAGATGCTGCCTGTCCCGCTGAGTTATTGGTGACTAAAATTAGAGCACATGGTATTGGGGGTAGGGTGTTGAAGTGGATTGAAAATTGGTTGGCAGACAGGAAGCAAAGAGTAGGAGTGAACGGGTCCTTTTCAGAATGGCAGGCAGTGGCGAGTGGAGCGCCGCAAGGCTCGGTGTTGGGGCCGCAACTGTTTACTATATTTATTAATGATTTGGAAAAAGGGAATTAGGAGCAATACTAGCAAGTTTGCGGATGACACAAAGCTGGGTGGCAGTGTGAACTGTGAAGAGGATGTTAGGAGGTTGCAGGGTGACCTGGACAGGTTGAGTGAGTGGGCAGATGCGTGGCAGATGCAGTATAATATAGATAAATGTGAGGTTATCCACTTTGGTGGCAAAAACAAGGGGGCAGATTATTATCTCAATGGGGTTAGGTTAGGTAAGGGGGAGGGACAGCGAGACCTGGGTGTCCTTGTACTGAAAGTTGACGTGCAGGTACAGCAGGCAGTGAAGAAAGCTAATGGAATGTTGGCCTTCATAACAAGAGGATTTCAGTATAGGAGTAAAGAGGTTCTTCTGCTGTTGTATAGGGCTCTGGTGAGACCACATCTGGAGTATTGTGTACAGTTTTGGTCTCCTAATTTGAGGAAGGACATCCTTGTGATTGAGGCAGTGCAGTGCAGTGTATGGCGGGACTGTCATATGAGGAAAGATTGAAAAGACTAGGCTTGTATTCACTGGAGGTTAGAAGGATGAGGGGAGATCTTATAGAAACATGTAAAATTATAATAGGACTGGACAAGCTAGATGCAGGAAAAAATGTTCCCAATGTTGGGTGAGTCCAGAACCAGGGGCCACAGTCTTAGAATAAAGAGGAGGCCATTTAAGACGGAGGTGAGAAAAAACTTTTTCACCCAGTGAGTTGTGAATTTGTGGAATTTCCTGCCACAGAGAGCAGTGGAGGCCAAATCACTGGATGGATTTAAGAGAGAGTTAGATAGAGCTATAGGGGCTAGTGGAATCAAGGGATATAGGGAGAAGGCAGGCACGGGTTATTGATTGGGGACGATCAGCCATGATCGTAATGAATGGCGGTGCTGGCTCGAAGAGCCGAATGGCCTAATCCTGCACCTATTTTCTATGTTTCTATGTTTCTATGTATGTATATGTGTGTGTATATGTACACATAAAAATCAAACAAACAATAATAGTCGATGTAGTTCTGAGCTTATTTGGATGTTGTAGTGTTTAATAGCCTTGTGGCTGTAGGGAAGCTGTTCCTGAACCTGGACATTAAATTCTTCCTGAACTACCCTCAACTAATGGCAGAGACATCCAATATCTCCCTTTACTACATCTCACCTATAGGTAAAATGCCAAAGAAGAGCAAAACCATGAAGCTCATTATTTGTCAGCAGCCTGATAACCAAATTTAATTGTACTAGTTTACCGGTGAATTTTACTGATCAATTTATCTCCAAGGGTTTTACATAAAACATAAAAGTAAACTCAAAGAAATTGCATGATACCAAAATACATGGGAGGTTTTAAGATGACAAGAAAAATGGGAGTGTCAGCATTAAAAATGAAAACAAAAGAGAATGCCAATTATAAAGAGTGTGCTTCAGGGGATTACTTTCAGAAGAAGCCATTGGATCAGGATTGTGAAACACAGGAATGCATAGAAACTATAGAAGATAAACTATTGACGTAGGAGTGACTAAATATCAGAATTACTTCATTTGCTGAAGAGCATTTTATGACGTCCAAAGGATATGCAAAGTGCTATATCAATGCACGTATATACCAGTTTATGTAATCCTCTTGTATATTATGTCAAATTATCCTCTCCAGTGCTGCCACCTCCCTCATCCCAAATCACGTTTCAGTTACTGCTGTACATACCCCATTCGAGAAACAGATTGGCAATTCCGCAAAAATGCTGACTCTGCTTCACAAGCCAAATCTGCAGCACACTCCACATCCCTCACAGATTGCCGGCATAGTGTGGCTTGACTCAAAGATGGTAATTCAGTTTAGTTTAGAGATACAATGTGGAAACAGGCCATTTGGCCCACCGAGTTCACGCAAACCAGTGATCACCCATACACCAGTTCTGTCCCACACACTAGGGACAATTTGCAGGCCAATTAACCTGCATACACGCACATCTTTTGGAATGTGGGAGGAAAGCAGAGCACGCAGAGAAAACCCACACGGCAACAGGGAGCACGTCCAAACTCCATATAGGCAACACCCGTTGTCAGGATTGAACGTGGGTCTCTGGCGCTGTAAAGCAGCAACTCTACCACTGCGCCACTGTGCCACAGTGGTATCAACAAATGATAAAGATGGAAAAAAACAGCACAGTTCTTCCCAAGTAGATGCCTTCCACAAATCTGGATGGAATATTGAAGTCTCCATCTGGATATCTACAACCAAGTGCAATTGTTGAAATGTATCTAGATATTTCCAGAGGTAGAGCAAACATCATTCTGTTGCTGCATACAGTCTCTTGATTCCATGACATTATGGCCTTGTCTCGTATGTTTTTGGTCCACGTTCTTCACAGAGTTCATAAGGAATGCTATTTGTCAGTAAGAAGACTATCATTGATCCACATATTGTGCATTTAATAAAGAAATGGATCCTAATGGCCCTGTCCCACTTGGCGATTTTTTAGGCAACTGCCGACGAATGTCATAGTCGTAGCAGGTCGCTGAAAAACCTCGACAACCTACTTCATACTGGCGACAACCTACGACAGCACCTACGTCAGGAGAAGTCAAGCTAGTGTCAAACCCATTGTCGCCGAAAATTTTTCAACATGTTGAAAATTTAGCGGCGACCAGAAAGACGCTACGACTTTTTACGCGACTGAGGAGACTACTTCCGGCGACCATTGCCGAACATGTGGCGACAAACTAGTCGCCTGTAGTTGCCAAAAAAATCGCCTAAGTGGGACAGGCCCTTAAGGCACTTCATCACAACACAATAAATTTGCCAACCTATATAAGGAGATATCTGAACAAGTGTACAAAATCTTGGTCAAAATAATATATTTTAAGGAGTGTCCTTTATGAGAAATGTGTGGTGGAGAGGCTTAGGGGGAGGATTTCAGGCACTTGTCAGATGCAGGCAGACAGGTTTCAAGGTTATAGAGAAAGGGAGAAGTAAAACAATGGAAGGGTTTGAAATCAATAACTGAGAATTTTTAAATCAAGACATTGCTAAACTGGGAGCCAATTAAAGTCAGAAAGTGTAAGGGACCAATGTTAATTAGGACATAGGCAGAACATGTTTGAATAAATTGGTGTCTAAGTAGAGTATCATGACAAGAGGCCAGCTAGAGATGGAGCTCGATTTGTCAAGTCCCAAAGAAGCTAATACAAGAATGAGTTAAGTAGGAGTTAAGTTCAGGCAGAGGTTTTATTAGATTTGGTTCAATGTTTTACCTTTCCAAATCTGAGTTTTGCTGCAAGAAGATACAAATCTCATAGAAAATCTAAATCAGATCTAAATGAGCTTTGCGCAGATGCTCTTTGGGAATAAATTCATAGTTTCTCAGAACCATTTCAACTTCAAATTGTTGTCCGGTGTGGCAAGTTGGGCCGAAGGGCCTATTTCCACCGTGTATCCCTCCATGACTCTATGACTATGACTAGCTATAATAACTATATGAACATTCCAAGTTTTGTTATCAAAATGCAGAACTAATATGATACAAAAATACTTTAAAGATTAATTTGAATAAGGCAAAATAAAAAGAATAAGATTACTTTCATTTAAAAAATTAAATGACTAAGCTATAATTGATGTTAATGTTAGAAATTGGATCATGAGCAATCCCACGTTTGCACAAGAAAGATGTGAGTAAGACATGTTGAAACAACAGGTAGTTGGTGTAAGTACACAAAGGCAGTATTATTAGGTTTAATAGCAGTTCTATGTTCTAAACAAAGTATTTTATTAATTTAAAATTCACTCAGTAGGACTAAAACATTCAAATAATGTACCTTTCATTTTTGCCCGTTTGATTTACAAAAGATCTTGTGCATTTTGAGAATGCCCTGTTATGTTTTAATGCAATCTTCAAGAAAGAAATATTCAATAATTGCATGTTTAAATATGGGGTGGAAATACTATGAATAAAGTGCCCTTTCATTTATATAAGAACAGAGAATTGCAACAAATCTGCATATAATTAAAAAAAATAAAAATAAAAGGTGAAAGAGTTGATATTTCCAGTATCATTAAAAGCAATTGTTGCTTGTTTTGATCTTCAATGCATGCAGTTATTATGTGACTTAATGCTGTTATAAAACTATCTGACAGGAGTCCTGGCTTTTGTTTTTTGCTTCTGAAGTTTGAGTTTATAGAGACAAAATCAGCAATTTAGCAACAAGAAAACTTGAAGCACATTTCCAAGAGAATAATAATCAGCCCGAGTGCTTCCATATTCAACTGATACAAGGGATAAGACTATGAGAATTTTCAGCTTGTTACTTTTTGATTGATCTCAACCCAGTACACTTCCTTTCTCATTGTACAGCGAGTTCATTGATCTTTTATTCAAACAACCTTTGAGGTCACTGCCTAACCTAAAATTCATCTGCCTTTCCAATCTCAAACACTCTTTGGGGCAGATCACAAATTTTGGATTACGAAACCACATATTATTCTCCAAACAATATCTGGTTATTGGTATATTATTCCATCTCTTAATGCGCTCAAAGAACCACTTTCCTTGCTATGGGTCAAATCTTTCCCTGTCTGTACAATAAGATCACTTTTTAGTTCATTTCCCAGGGACTCAGGCATAGCAGCCAAGGCCAGCGTTGGAGGTCAATCCTGAATTGCCCATGAGAATGTGATGATCAGCTATATTTTTTAATCCTGACAGAGCTTCTGGTGAAGTTACTCCCACAATGTTGTTACAATGCAAGTTCCAAAGTTTAGACCCATAGATGATATATTTGCAACTCCAGCTGGCAGATCTGCTGCCTCACGGCACCAGTGGCAGCATTCAATCCTGACCTTGGGTACCGTCTGCATGAGGTTTGCACCTTCTCCTTGTGGCCAGGTAATTTCCCCCTGGGTGCTCTGGTTTCTTCACACCAAAGATCTGCAGGTTTCTAAGTTAATTGGCCTCTGTACATTCACCCTATTGTGTTGCGAGTGGAGGAGAAAGTTGGGTACCTTGAAACTAGTTTAGTTTAGTTTAGAGATACAGCGCGGAAACAGGCCTTTCAGCCCACCGGGTCAGTGCCGACCAACAATCCCCGCATATTAACACTATCCTACACCCACTAGGGACAATCTTTACATTTACATAGCCAAATAACCTACAAACCTGTACGGCTTTGGCGTGTGGGAGGAAACCAAAGATCTCGGAGAAAACCCACGCAGGTCACGGGGAGAACGTACAAACTCCATACAGACAGCGCCCGTAGTCGGGATCGAACCCGAGTCCCCGGCGCTATTGTTGCGCCACCATGGGTGTGATCGGGTGATCGACGGTCGACATGGAACCCTGTGGGGCATAGGGCCTGTTTCCATGCTTTAAACTTAATCTTTAAATAGTGTATAACTGGAAGGTGCCATGCAGTGACTGGTGGCTGCTGTTAGTGATGCAGCATTTTGAGTTGACTGGTAATAGATATTGTGAGTTTGGGAAATGTTATCAAATAAAACTTGTCAAGTAAATGCAGTTAATAAAATATGCACACTGGTTATAGGGTGCCAATGATGGAGAGAGTAACTATTCAAGTTCCTTGTACTGCTTTAATTGGAACTGCATTCTGGCCAGTGGGAGGTATGTTCCCTCACTCTCTTGAGGGCCCCCCAAATGGGAGAAAGGTTTTGGGGAGAAAGGGTGAGTGGATCACTACACGATGCTAGCCTTTGACCTGACTTTGTAGCCAAGGCACTAGTGTTGCTGGAGATAGACACAAACGGCTGCAGTAACAGCAGGACAGGCAGAGTCTCTGGAGAAAAGGAATGGGTGACATTTTGGGTCAAGGCATTTCTTTAGACTCCAGACTTAGAAACATAGAAACATAGAAAATAGGAGCAGGAGTAGGTCATTCGGCCCTTCGAGCCTGCACCGCCATTCAATATGATCATGGCTGATCATCCAACTCAGTATCCTGTACCTGCCTTCTCTCCATACCCCCTGATCCCTTTAGCCACAAGATCCACATCTAACTCCCTCTTAAATATAGCCAATGAACTGGTCTCAACTACCTTCTGTGGCAGAGAATTCCACAGATTCACCACTCTCTGTGTGAAAAATGTTTTTCTTATCTCGGTCCTAAAAGACTTCGCCCTTTTCCTTAAACTGTGACCCCTTGTTCTGGACTTCCCCAACATCGGGAACAATCTTCCTGCATCTAGCCTGTCCAACCCCTTAAGAGTTTTGTACGTTTCTATAAGACCCCCCCTCAATCTTCTAAATTCTAGCGAGTACAAGCCAAGTCTATCCAGTCTTTCTTCATATGAAAGTCCTGCCATCCCAGTAATCAGTCTCGTGAACCTTCTCTGTACTCCCTCTATGGCAGAAATGTCTTTCCTCAGATTAGGAGACCAAAATTGGATGCAATACTCCCGGTGTGGTCTCACCAAACCCTGTACAACTGCAGTAGAACCTCCCTGCCCATCGACTTAAGACTAAATAGTCTGAAGGAGGGTCTTGACTCGAAACGGCAACAAATTCCTTCTCTCCAGTGGTGCTGCCTGTCCCGCTGAGTTACTTGTGTCTATCTCCGGTGTAAACCAGCATCTGCAGATCCCTCCCTACTACTGTTGCTGGTCCAGTTTTAGTCAGTGATGATACCCAGGATTTTCATGATCAGGGACTTTGAAAATGATGATGATAGAAATGCATGGTTAGTCCTTCTCCTGATGGTCATTGTCTGATACACGGGTCATATTAATGTTACTGGCCTCCTTCTACCCCAGGCTTCAGTATTATCTATGTCTGACTGAACTTGGGTGTCTACTGCACTATTTACTGAGGAGCTGTAAATGGAAATGGAAATTGTTTAGTTTAATTTATTTTTGAGATACAGTGTGGAAACAGACCCTTCGACCCAGTCCGTGCCGACCAGCGATCACATAGAAACATAGAAACATAGGTGCAGGAGTAGGCCATTTGGCCCTTCGAGCCTGCACCGCCATTCAATATGATCATGGCTGATCATCCAACTCAGTATCCTGTACCTGCCTTCTCTCCATACCCCCTTATACCTTTAGCCACAAGGGCCACATCTAACTCCCTCTTAAATATAGCCAATGAACTGGCCTCAACTACCTTCTGTGGCAGACGTATCACACGTATCTATCCTATGCACTAGGGGCAATTTACAGAAGCTAATTATCCTACAAACCTGAATGTCTTTGGAGTGTAGGAGGAAACCAGAGCACCCGGTGAAAACCCACGCAGCCACAGGGAGAATGTGCAAACTCAGTACAGACAGCACCCATGTCTGTACCCATGTACAGACATCAAACTCATGTCTCTGGTGCTATAAGGCAGCAAATCTACCGCTGCACCACTGTGCCGCCTCTTTTGGACAAATTGCACAAGGGATATGCCAGGTCATCAAGTTCCACATCATGCTGCACCCTTGTCTCTGTTTTTTTTGGAAAAGCCAAGTAATTACCATCTCCAGCAAGGGAGAGTCAGTCAACCTAGCCTTGACATTCATAGCATTGGTCAATGAGTAGGAGGCAGGGTGGGGCACATGACTCACACCAAACAGTTTATTGTATGTAAACAAAGTCATTTACATAAAAAGCGGGGGCTTGGAGTCATACAGACACACTGTATGGTCTCTACTATTTATTTCATTCCCCTTACATGTTTTTCCTCTACATGCTCAATTTTTGTAAGGTGTTCTTGAGACTCTTGAAAGGCGCCCATAAATAAAATTTATTATTATTATTATTATTATTACCTAAAATTATTTTATTTTTTAGCATTCACCTTGTATCCTTCTATACCTTGGCAATTCATGTGCACCTCTAATTATTTCTTAAACACTCTGCCTCCACTAAACCTTCAGATAGTGTATTCCAGATTTCAACAACCCTCTTGGTGACATAAAATAATTTCCTGAGTCCTGTCGCCATCCCTTATTCTTTTCTTTACTGAGGTAATTCGATCCCTTTGAGTTAGATAGAACTCTTAAAATAGCAGAATCAGGGGATATGGGGAGATGGCAGGAATGGGGTACTGAATGTGGATGATCAGCCATGATCAGTGAATGGCGGTGCTGGTTCAAAGGGCCGAATGGCCTACTCCTGCATCTATTGTCTATTGTCTATAGCTATAAACAGTTCTGTAGAGTTGAGGCATTTCTCACTATCTTATCTATGCGCCTCTTCATTTTGTATACATCCATCAGGTTACACCCTCAGCTTTTCCACTCCAAAGAAAACAAACCCAGTCCATCCAGTATTTTCTCATAACTAATACGCCCCATCCCAGCAATATGCTGGTAAATCTCCTCCGCACCTATCCAGCGCAGTCAATGCCTTCTTATAGGGTGGCTACAAGAACTGTACACAGTAGTCTATTTGTGGCCTATCCAATGTTTTATAAAATTGTATAGTTGTACCGCAGGGCAGCACAGTTGTGCATCTGATGGAGCTTCTGGTTCACAGCATCAGAGAACCGGGTTCGATCCTGACCTCAGATGCTGTCTGTGTGGAGTTTGCACAATCTCCCTCTTGACAGCATGGGTTTCCTCCAACGGGGGGCTCCGGTTTCTTCCCACATCCCAAAGATGTGTGGGTCTGTAGGTTAATTAGCCTCTGTAAATTGCCCCTAGAAGATAGAGAGTTGATGCAAAAGTAGGATAGCATAGAACTAGTGTGAACGGGTGATTGCTAGTCAGCGTGGACTCGGTGGGTCAAAGGCCTGTTCCTATTGCTGTAACTCTGGAAATTAAAACTGAAGCTACCATGACCTATGAGAGAGAAGCGAGTGTTACCAAACTTCTGAATTCTCTGGGGTGGACCCCTCTCCAAGACAGACGTGAAGCTCACCGTTTGACCTGTTTTTACAAAATGTTAAATGGTCAGCACGACATAGATTGCAAGACCTACACCAAACCCAAACCAATTAGGAGCAGACGAGGGCATTCGATCCAATTTGTGATCCCAGCTACAAAGACAGATGTGTCCAGCAATTTGTTCTTCCCCCACACAATCAAAGCATGGAATAATCTCCACCCAACTATAGTTACCCAAACAGATGCAACTAAATTTAAAGTAGCTCTTTCTTCCCAATAACCCTTTCTGGCTTAAGTCCTCCCTCCACCACCTCCAGTTTAAATTCCATTTGGAATATTTTGGAGGACCAAGAAACCAAGAACCAAGAAACCAAGACCTCAATATTCTTGTATTCTGAATGAAAATTGGTGCCATTCTGTTACCCACAGACTTCAAATCTGACTCTATGGTATTTCCCCTACTGTAAACATGTTTTACTTTCAACTGCAAAATGAAAACAGCCATAATACACAGCTCTAGAAAGTTAGACATACACAAATGATTCCTTTTTAGAGATTCACTAAGGCAGTAACCCCCCCCCTTTGGAAACCATGTAGTTAGCATCGATTACAACTCTTGTAGAGCATGTGCCTCATTGCAGCATTTCTCAGCTGCTGTCCCTACAGCTCATAACTGGGTCATGATCCATTGCAACAGGGGGTATGCTTTGTCATCACAGACCATCTGGATACTTCAGATTTTTTTTTCTTGAAAGAGATCAAGCAGGGCAGACTTCCTCAGGACAAAAGCGTCATGGCAACTTCCTGCAAACCTGGGATTGGCATGCAGAATCTTTACATCTGGACACGCACAATCTGGACATTCAGCCAGTGGAAATCCTTCCTATGCAAAAAGCCCGTTCGTGTGTGTGGGATGGGGCTGTGGGATGGGGGCTGCTATTGGTTCTGTAGGACTATGCAATGTTACATGAGTGCCACCTATTGTACCCTGTACTTTGGCAACTCAGGCAACCTCAGAATAAAAATGATAAAGCAATTCCTCCAAAACTCCAGCTCTTTGTGTGTGTGTGTGAATATGTCAGGCACAGAAATACTGGCCTCAGAAAAGTAAAATGGAATAGCCTGCTACATAGTTCTATTATTTGTGCTGCGTGGTTTTTGCTTAGATTTCTTGTCATTATAATAATATCAGCTTGATTGTGGGAACATGATAATAATCATTTGTATAAAATGGGCTTTGAAAGTGACAGTAAAACTGGTAATTATACATAAAATAAAATTAATAGAGTTAAAGATATGTAAAATATTGACTGCTGAATTCTTACTTTGACTAGTTAGCCTTTGACTTTGGTTTTATTCTGCATGTAATAATTATGGGTGCAATACGTTAAGTAAATAACAATTATTTTCATGCTATTTAACTCCTTAGTTTGTTGTAATGCTTTCAAATTTACCGAAATTCTTTTAACAATTTGCCATTCTTTTTCAAGTGAAATTTATTTTCTTAACAAGAAATTGTCCTGATCATTACCATCAGATTCAAAGAAGGCACCGATTCAAAGAGATCACTTTAATCTGGGCCTTACTTTATTTTCATCATATATGCTGATGATAAATAATGCTAATCCTGCAATGATAATAGATTTTTCTCTATTAATGTGCAAATTGATGAGAATGCTGAAGTTTCCTGTTTTTGATAATCAAAGCATTCTCTAATACATAAATCCTACTGGGAAGGCAATTATGCTGAGAAGTCGGCCTGCTGTGTCTACCATATTCATTCAGTTCAATGGCAAGCAATAGCCAGTTTTGAAATGTAATTTCCCTCTCTGAGATCTTAACCACAAAACAAACTGCTGGAGGTAAAGAGCTGGACGATGATTTGGGTCCAGACACGGCATCAATCCTGATTCAGTCTTGATCCTATGTGTCAACACATTCTTTTACCACAGATGCATCCTTGCCCATTGAGTTACTCCAGCAGTTTGTTCTATGTCCCATATTGCAGCATCTGCCATGCCTTGTGTCTTAACATAAAATGTAGATACTCCATGACATCCCAAGCCAAATCCAAGAGATGGTGCACTGTTAGACGTGCCATTTTTCAATTACATAGAAACATAGAAAATAGGTGCAGGAGTAGGCCATTCGGCCCTTCGAGCCTGCACCGCCATTCAATATGATCATGGCTGATCATCCAACTCAGTATCCTGTACCTGCCTTCTCTCCATACCCCTGATCCCTTTAGCCACAAGGGCCACATCTAACTCCCTCTTAAATATAGCCAATCAACTGGCCTCAACTATCTTCTGTGGCAGAGAATTCCACAGATTCACCACTCTTTGTGAAAAAAAATGTCCTCATCTCGGTCCTAAAAGATTTCCGCCTTATCCTTAAACTGTGACCCCTTGTTCTGGACTTCCCCAACATCGGGAACAATCTTCCTGCATCTAGCCTGTCCAACCCCTTAAGAATTGAGACATTAGGAGAGATGGTGTTTCTTATTATGCCTCTGTGATATTGTGAAATGCAATATTAATTCAAGTTGCTATAAATTTCCAGGTTACATTTCTCAAATAGATTAAACAACAACTCACCCTGCAGTACCCATAGAAATATATTGATTTTAACTTCCATAATGAATCAACAGAAATAAGCTGAGGACTGTAATAGGCAGTGGGTCTACAACACCAACCTTACGCTTTGATTTAAGTTGAAAATCTACCCAATTGAAGTAATTTAAAGTTTTGCTGTTGGTTTGGGTCTTGCCTCAGCAGTTTCTGCCAATTTCCTCTGTAGTCCATAGCTCCCCGTGAACTGATTAAATCTGTGGTAAACATAAACTCGCATCTTTATGTACTGCTGCTTAAGATTTACCTTACCCAAAGCCGCATCAAAGATTGAATGGAAAATACAAATCTACTTGTTAAATATGCCCATGATAACAGGTCAAAGACCATTGTTATTTCTGCACCCATGCAGAACCCACTGACTTCATCCATTTCACCACTAACTTCAATCCGGCACTCAAATTGACCTGGGCCATTTCCGACATCTCCCTACTGTTTCTTGACCTCAATATCTCCATCGCAGGTAACAGACTACTAACCGACATCTACTACAAACCACTGACTCCCATGGCTATCTGGACTACACTTCTTCCCACCCTGCATCATGTAAGGACTCCATCCCCTACTCCCAATTCCTCCGTCTGCGCCGCATCTGCACGCAGGATGAGGTGTTCCAAACCAGGGCATCGGAGATATCCTCATTCTTTAGGGAACGGTGGTTCCCCTCTTCGACTATAGATGAGGCTCTCACCAGGGTCTCTTCGATATCCCGTAGCTCCGCTCTCACTCCCCATCCCCTCCACTCGTAACAAGGACAGAGTCCCCCTTGTCCTCACCTTCCACCCTACCAGCCGTCACATACAACAGAAATCCTCCGACATTTTCGCCACCTCCAACGGGATCCCATCACTGGCCACATCTTCCCATCTCCTCCCCTTTCGGCTTTCCACAGAGACCACTCCAGCATAATTCCCTGGTCAATTTGTCCCTTCCCACCCAAACCACCCTCTCTCCTGGTACTTTCCCTTGCAACCACAGGAAATGCTATACTTGTCGCTTTACCTCCCCCCTCGACTCCATCCAAGGACCCAAGCAGTCTTTGCAGGTGAGGCAGAGGTTCATCTGCACCTCCTCCAACCTCATCTATTGCATCCGCTGCTGCAGGTGTCAACTGCTTTACATCGATGAGACCAAGCGTAGACTTGGCGATCGCTTCGCCCAACACCTCCGCACAGTTCGCATTAACCAACCCGATCTCCCGGTGGCTCAGCACTTCAACTCCCCCTCCCATTCTGTATCCGATCTTTCTGTCTTGGGCCTCCTCCACGGCCAGAATGAGTCCCATCGCAAATTGGAGGAGCAACACCTCATATTTCGCTTGGGCAGTTTACACCCCAGCGGTATGAACATTGACTTCTCCAATTTCAGGTAGTCCCTGCTTTCTCCCTCCTCCCCTTCCCAGCTCTCCCACAGCCCACTGTCTCTGCCTCTTCCTTTCTTCTTCCCGCCCACCCCCCCCACCCCCACATCAGTCTGAAGAAGGGTCTCGACCTGAAACGTCACCTATTCCTTCGCTCCATAGATGCTGCCTCACCTGCTGAGTTTCTCCAGCATTTTTGTCTACCTTCGATTTTTCTAGCATCTGCCTTTTGATGCTTTCTCACATATTAACTATACGTTATTTTCTATTTAGAAATTTTGAATTTAATTCTAGTTATTGACGAAGTTCAATTATGCATCCCAATTAATCTCAAAGCCAAACACCACTATACTTTTAGTCATTGTTATTCTAGAATTTACAGCAATTGGATCCGAGCAACTCATGTGGAAAAAAAAGACATAAAGTGCTGGCGTAACTCAGCGGGTCAGGCAACATCTCTGGAGAACATGGATAGATGATGTTTTGGGTTGGGACCTCAGTTCAGACTGAAGCGTATTTGTTCAACTATCCAATTACCTCCTAGAACAAGAAACAGAGCAATGTGGGTGAATCTCAAGGGGTAGGGGAATGGGCTATTGCATTCCTCCACAATGATTTGGGCAAATCAACACTAGACATGTGTAGTGTACACCCTATTAATAACATCTCTCTCTGGTTCACTCAAATCTTTACCTTTTAATATGGGGAAAACAGAATTCTAATGGAAATTCACTTCAATAATTACTAAAGGTTTGGTTCCCAGACTATCTGATTGATCATGGTTGTAAATACATTATTGCAAAAGAGGAACCAAAAATAATGTTTAGTTTAGTTTAGTTTAATTTAGTTTAGAGATACTGACCCTTCTGCCGAGTCTACACCAATCATTGATCACCTGCACATTAGTTCTATGTTATCCCACTTTTGCATCCTGCACATGAGGCACGATTTACAGAAGCCAATTAACGTTCGGTCACAGGAAGAACGTACAAACTCCGCACAGACAGCGCCCATCGTCATGATCAAAACTGGGTCTCTGCTGCTGTGAGGCAGCAGCTCTAGCACCTGCACCACTGTGCTGTCCTATCCAAGATATATTGTTTGCATCAAATTTCCTTGCTAAAAGCACATAAGGCTGCCATATCACATTTTGAGAAACAGTTAGTACTTTGCATCCTTCTGAAACAAACACTGAAGTTTTCAACTTCAGGTAAATTGATTTTATGCTTTGGAGGCTTCAGACACCTGAGGTTTACTTAACCTAACATCTGAGTTGCTGATTGGTCAGCAAAACATTTGTCTCTAATTCTAAAGCTAGTTAATTTCCAAGCACTATGGAAGTCAACTGAATCAAATGTAGTCACAATTTATAGGGCGGCATGGTGGTGCAGCGGTAGAGATGTTATCTTACAACGACAAAGACAAAGACCCGGGTTTGATCCTGACTGTGGGTGCCGTCTACAATGGAGTTTGTACATTCGCCCTGTGACCCTCATGGGTTTTCTCCAAGATCTTCGGTTTCCACCCACACTCCAAGGACGTACAGGTCTGTAGGTTAATTTACTTGGTATAAATGTATATTGTCCCTAGTGTGTGTAGATTAGTGTTAATGCGAGGATTGCTGTCCAATACACAGATTAGGGTCTCAATGAATCAGTTTTCATTTTGTTTCTAATTTCCCCAGGAAACAAACTTTTAAAGATGTGAACCTAATTGTGAGTGCCGTGTATTTGCACAACACGAGTGATAATAAGTACAACCAATCTTTTCACATCACTGCCCTGTCAGGCGCAACAGTGCATTTGAACTATGTACATCTTTTCTCACTGGCTTACAGATGATTGTTGAATTTTAATGTTCCTAGAGTCACAGTGATACAGTGTGGAATCAAACCCTTCGGCCCAACTTGCCCTGACCGGCCAACATGTCCCAGCTACACTACAACATGTCCCAGTCCCACCTGCCTGCGTTTGGTTCATAGCCCGCCAAACCTGTCCTATTCATGTACCTGTCTAACTGTTTCTTAAATGTTAGGATAGTCCCTGCCTCAACTACCTCCTCTGGCAGCTTGTTCCATACACCCAAATCAGAGAATTAACAAGACTCCCAGGTTGTTATGATTAGAAGTATTGAAATCCATAATATATTGTATTTGTGTGGGATTCAGGATTACCAGATGGCGAAATGTAAATCTCAACCACATGGCTGAATTTATAGGTAAACTTCCAAAGATGGATTTAGAACGATGTCCCATTTTCTCCATAGCAGTACACCACAGAGAACATTGGTACTCTTAAACATTTATTGCTATATCATCATTAGGCTAAAATGGAAAAGTAAAATCAAGATGTTCTTTTTCACACAAATCTGGTAGGAATCTGGACTTCGCTTCCTGAAAACAAAATGGCTGCAAGTCTGTGGTTTCTAAATTAATCAAACTTTTTAGGACTGAGTTTGACAGATTAGTTGGAAAGCAACCGAAAGAGTTAAGGAGCAAATGTGGAAGAGTAGAAGTGCAGATCTCTCATAATCTAATAACCAAGTGGGGCAAACTCTGCTGTTTCTGTTGCTAACATGAGAGTTACATTAATTTGCCGTTTTTGGAATAATAAATCTTATATCGCACAATTACAGACTATTGCAAGTGATTCACTTCTGCATGAGCTTCAGTTCACAGCTAAGCATCGTCTAATTTAAGAAATAAACAAATATATTGCTAAGACTCTTACTCCCAGTGCAGGGATTTACTCAAAATGGGCTAGATACCTAAATAACCCACGTAGAATAACTCAGAAATATATACAGAAAATGCTTGAAACACTCTGATGGCATCTGTGGAAAAGGAAATAAACTATTTCTGATCTTATCAGAATTGGGAAAAGGTAACTCAGTAAGGTTAAAGGAAACTTAATGGTAAGATGATGGCTGAATGGGTCGCTGTACAGGTGAGTAAATAAACAGCTGGAGAACTTTCTGAGTTGGGACTTTTTGCGTTGGGACTTTTTGAGTTGGGACTCTTTTTCAGACTAATCAGGTCCCCACCCAAAACATCACCTTTAGTTTTGTTTAATTTAGTTTAGAAATACATTGTGGAAACAGGCCCTTCGGCCCACCGAGTCCGCAATGACCATCGAATCCTGAACATGAACACTACCCTACTCAAACTATGGACAATTTTACATTTGCACCAAGTCAATTAACCTACAAATCTGTACGTCTTCAGAGTGTGGGAGGAAACCAAAGATCTTGGAGAAAACCCACGCAGGTCACGGAGGGAACGTGCAAGCTCCATACAGACAAACACCCATCATCAGGTTCAAACCCGGGACTCTGGCGCTGTAAGGCAGTAGTTCTACCGCTACGCCACTGTACTGCCCCAGCAGTCACCTATCCATGTTCTGCAGAGAAGCTGCTTAACCTGTTGAGTTACTCCGGCACTTGTGTCTTTTTTTGTAAACCAGCATCTGCAGTTCTTTGTATCCACAAGTTCAACTGGGACTTTACCCTAGAGTTTAGAAGGATGAGGGGACACCTCATTGAAACTGATCGAATAGTGAAACGCTTGGATAGAGTGGAGAGGATGTTTCAACTAGTGGGAGAATCTAGGACTAGAGGCCACAGCCTCAGAATTAAAGGACGTTCCTTTAACAAGGAGATGTGGAGGAATTTCTTTAGTCAGAGGGTGGTGAATCTGTGGAATTCTTTGCCATAGAAGGCTGTGGAGGCCGTCAATGGATATTTTTAAGGCAGTGATACCAAGCGCAAACTCGGCGATCGTTTCGCTGAACACCCTGCGCTCAGTCTGCTTTAATCTACCTGATCTCCCGGTTGCTCAGCACTTTAACTCCCCATCCCATTCCCAATCTGAACTTTTGGTCCTAGGCCTCCTCCATTGTCAGAGTGAGGCCCAGTGCAAATTGGAGGAACAGCACCTCATATTTTGCTTGGGTAGCTTACACCCCAGCGGTGTAACTTCCCTAACTTCAAATAGCCCTCTCTTTCTATCCCCTCCCCCTTCCCAGTTCTCCCACCAGTCTTACTGTCTCTGACTACATTCTGTCCTGCCCACTCCCCTGACATCAGTCTGAAGAAGGGTCTCGACCCGAAACGTCACCCATTCCTTCTCTCCAAAGATGCTGCCTGTCCCGTTGAGTTACTCCAGTATTTTGTGTCTAACACAGATAGATTCTTGATTAGTATGCATGTCAGGAGTTATGGGGAGAAAGCAGGAGGATGGGGTTAGGATGGAGTGATAGATCAGCCATGATTGAAGGGTGGAGTAGACTTGATGGGCCGAATGGCCTAATTCTGCTCCTATCTTATGACCTTATGACCTTATGAGGAGGAGGCTGAGAGATGGCCATATGGAGGTTTACAAAATTATCTGGTGGAAGGATATTATTGTTACAGTCTTTTTCCCTTCCCAGGGAATCTAAAACTAGGGGGCATAAGGTTAAAGGGAAAGGAAAACAAATTAAAGGGGATCTGAAATGCAGGTTCTTGATACAGAGAATGGTGGGGTTTTCAAAACAGCAGCCAGAGGGAGTGGTAGAGGTGGGTACAGTCAGTATGTTTAAAAGATGTGTGGACAGGTACATAGAAAGGAAAGATTTTGAGGGACATGGGCCAACTTTTAATTTAGTTTAGTTTAGTTTAGTTTAGTTTAGTTTAGTTTAGTTTAGTTTAGTTTAGTTTAGTTTAGCTGTGAGGTAGCAACTCTACTGCTGTGCCACTGTGTTGCTGAAATGTAGGCAAATGGGATTAGCTCAAGAAGCCATCTTGGCCAGCGTGGATGAGTTGATCCCAAGGGACCGTTTCCATGCTGTATAACTCTATGACTCTAAATCAATGTCTCACCAAGTTTCAGATGATGCTGCTTCGATCACTATAGTGGAGTCCAATGGCAGACCCTGCTTTGTGGAAAGGTCGAATGGCAGACCCAACTTGTGGCAGGTCAACTTGTGGAATTAGGTGCAACACTAGCAAGTTTGCGGATGACACAAAGCTGGGTGGCAGTGTGAACTGTGAAGAGGATGTTAGGAGGTTGCAGGGTGACCTGGACAGGTTGAGTGAGTGGGCAGATTTGATTTGATTTGATTTGATTCAATTTATTATCATTGCACTTTTCAGTGCAACTAAATGTTTTAGCCTGCAGTCATAACATAGAATAAATAACAAACACTCAACACAGTTTAAAGTCCCAAAGTCATTGTCTCTTCCCTCCTTGCTCTCCCTCTGCGCTGAGGCAATCCAACCCTCCGATGTTGTGACCCCGCCGGGTGATGGTAGGTAAGTCCCGTGGCTGAATCCGTGCTCCGCAAACGGGCCGGTTCAAACTCCACGGCCCGGGGCGGTCGAAGCTGCCGAAGCGTGGCAGATGCAGTATAATATAGATAAATGTGAGGTTATCCACTTTGGCTGCAAAAACAAGGGGGCAGATTATTATCTCATAGGGATTAGGTTAGGTATGGGGGAGGTACAGAGAGACCTGGGTGTCCTTGTACACAAGTCACTGAAAGTTGGCGTGCAGGTACAGCAGACAGTGAAGAAAGCTAATGGAGTCTTGGCCTTCATAACAAGAGAATTTCAGTATAGGAGTAAAGAGGTTCTTCTGCAGTTGTATAGGGCTCTGGTAAGACCACATCTGGAGTATTGTGTACAGTTTTGGTCTCCTAATTTGAGGAAGGACATCCTTGGGATTGAGGCAGTGCAGCGTAGGTTCACGAGATTGATCCCTGGGATGGCGGGACTGTAATAGGAGGAAAGATTGAAAAGACTAGGCTTGGATTCAATGGAGTTTAGAAGGATGAGGGGGATCTTATAGAAACATATAAAATTATAAAAGGTGTTTTTGATGATGTATTTATCAAATTTAAATATACATTAAAAACATTTTTTAATTAATAAAAAATAAGAATGTTTTATTTTTAAATTATTTTTAAATTATTCTTGTACAATCCCACCGTAGAGTGTGTGTCAAAGATGATTCCAAATGCAACATCAGTAAAAATGTCAGCCACTGGATTCTTAGACAAGATGTCATACTTAAGGCAAGAAAACATAAACAAATGCTCTTCGTGAGGTGAGGAAAAATACCTTGAGGGTTATTTACAAAATCATATCTATCCATGAGTCAGAAATCAAACACAGAAAGCAAAGGTGTACGTCTGTTTTTAAGAAAACCTGTTTTTTCAAGTGCAGAAAAAGGCAAATTCTTCTGTTTGTTTGATCCACTAGTCTAGCAACAAAAAGCAAGTTATAATTTACCCTGCTTATTCCCTGAGCCTATAATTAAAGGAATGCTTCATATCTTGTTTAATTTACTCCCTTCCCCTCTAGTAGCTGTGAGGTTTTGTGCCCGCTGATTCTTGTCCCTTTTAGTACTTTGCTCCAGAGGGCATTTCTCACACTATTAATTGATATCAAGGGTTCCCAACCTGGGGTAATTTTACCCCCAGTGGGTAAATTTCACCTACCCAGGGGGTAAATTTGTTGATTCTGGATTTGTACATATTTTTTCTCATTGACTGATTGTGTTTGCTTCTGGTATACTGGTATCTGTTCATCATTAGTTGTTCATAAATAAGTGAAATAACATTGTTATGTGCTATTAAAGTTGCCAGGGGTAAACGGGATGAAAAAGTTTGGGAACCCCTGGATTATACCTGGCCATATGGTCATATATTCCTCACCTAAAAATCCATGCACACATGTCACAGGCCTTAGTGAAAGCCCTGGTTTGGAAAGCCATGAACCTCCCACCCCTTTTTGCTCCGTGGCTCAACACCATAATAAAGCAGAGCTACTGAATACAAACTGACATTTGAGTCTATAATTATAGCCCAGAAACTGTAATCTATAGGAGGACGCACATTGAAGCATTGAAGTGGATGAAGGGTCTCTTGGAAACCTTCAAGCAGCGCACTATACTGCACAGGGGCCAAGATATTGCTCACGGTAAAATAGGCCATACACTGATCTTTCTTCTGTGATATCCTGAAATGAGTTTAGGAGCTAGTTGCTGTTGGGGTTAGATCTTTGGTGGGGGGGGTCAAAGGACAGAGGAACATGAGTGGGAGAGGGGGCTGCTGGTCAACAATCAATGACTGGGATGGGGTGGTGTAGTGAGCTGGGAGATATCAGTTGAAGAAAGCTGATTAGGGATATGATCTTGTTTGGTTGGGGAGAAGATTCACGAGGGCAGCTGCAGAGATAATTGGATTAGGCTATGGGAGAAGATTGTAGTAAGAGGTTTGGAGATGAAGGAGGACACTGGGAGAGTTTGATCCAAGAAATGGGGGAAGTTTCTAACTGTATCTTTCTCCTGCACAAAGATGGAGAATAATGGTGGATGGTGTACATTGCTGTGATGCTGTGGGAGAGAGTGCTGGCATCTACAATGGATACAGATGCAATACTAATCTATACTGCCTTATTTTATGATGTCTGAATGCAATGAAGCGTCCTAGTGCCCAACACCTACCAATGCTATCATGGAACATAGAAAGAATGTAGAAACGTACAGGACAGAAACACGGCCACATGATGCCAAGCTGAACTAATCTCATCTGCCTTCACATGATCCATACCCTTCCATTCCCTGCATATCCATGTGCCTATCTAAAGGCTCTTAAATGGTACTATCATATCTGTCTCCACCACCACCCCTGGAAGTATGTTCTGGGCACCCACCTATGTAAAAAAAGCCTGCCCCTCACATACTTCAACTTTGCCCATTTCATCTTAATGCTATGCCCTCCAGTCTTTGACATTTCCACACTTGGAAAAAAGTTCTGACCATCTACTCTATGCATGCCTCTCATCGCATGGAAAGATTCAACATCCAACAGAAAAGACGAGGAGACTGCACACCAAATCCCACTATGGATTGTACATTTATTGTTCAGGCTTAAAATTTAAGAAATTTCAGGGCGTTTGTCTTTGATTTTAAAATACGTACTCAGTCCACACTCCAACAAATTCCTGAGATTTCTGCTGTCAGAAGATTTAAAATAGACCTGCATTCAATTGAAAATGAAATACTTAAACCCATTGTGATTGAAAGATGCTAATCTGATTGAGAGTCAACATTGACGCACGAGAAGGAAATAGGTTTGAAACCCTTAAACTATTGTTATGAAATCAAATTTCACTCAGACGTTACCAGCTGAGTGCACTAGAAAAGTGGACAATGGCTAGTGTCCACTTGCAAATGTTTTTATAGTTTACAAAATAAATAATCTCTTGATTGTACGTTTGGTAGGTTCCACACATGCTTTGGTCAATCTTTAATTGGAATAACGGGGACAAACTTAGCCTCTTTTTAAAAGGCTACAAATGTGAAATGGCAACATGTATCCCAGTTATTCACTTCTGAAATTCATGAAACATAGAAACATAGAAAATAGGTGAAGGAGTAGGCCATTCGGCCCTTCGAGCCTGCACCGCCATTCAATATGATCATGGCTGATCATCCACTCAGTATCCTGTACCTGTCTTCTCTCCATACCCCCTGATCCCTTTAGCCACAAGGGCCACATCTAACTCCCTCTTAAATATAGCCAATGAACTGGCCTTAACCACCTTCTGTGGCAGAGAATTCCACAGATTCACCACTCTCTGTGTGAAAAATGTTTTTCTCATCTCAGTCCGAAAAGAATTCCCCCTTATCTTGAAACTGTGACCCCTTGTTCTGGACTTCCCCAACATTGGGAACAATCTTCCTGCATCTAGCCTGTCCAACCCCTTAAGAATGTTGTAAGTTTCTATAAGATCCCCCCTCAGTCTTCTAAATTCTAGCGAGTACAAGCCGAGTCTATCCAGTCGTTCTTCATATGAAAGTCATGACATCCCAGGAATCAGTCTGGTTAACCTTCTCTGTACTCCCTCTATGGCAAGAATGTCTTTCCTCAGATTAGGTGACCAAAACTGTACGCAATACTCCAGGTGTGGTCTCACCCAAGACCCTGTACAACTGCAGTAGAACCTCCCTGCTCCTATACTCAAATCCTTTTGCTATGAAGTGCATTTCAAAACAGATGACATTCATGTATACTACTCTATTGCAGTTTCACCACCCAGAAATAAGGGTGTATTTGTGTCCAGTTTTGATCTCTCACAAAATGAGACGTGTCTGTGAGACTAAAATCTTGCATTAAATACCTTGGTTTTTAAAAGAGTTGGGAAACAACACTTTAGAAAAAAATAGACTATGGGTTAATATGGCAGAGTTTCGTTAAATAAAAATGGGTTAGATAGCATTCCAGTTAACAAGTATGTTAGAATAATTAATACTAAAGAAGTCTAATTCAAAGATGTGTAGAGTCAGATCTAAATTGGGAGGTGAATAGTTTTTCCAAAAGTAATGGATCTCTAGACTCAAACATTTTGAACTACTTCACACAACAGCTGGATATGCTTTTGCAAAGTAGACAACAGTACATACAATTCAACGCCAAAGTACTGGTTTCCATCAATTGGATGTCCTCTGGTCCTCGATTCCCCTACTCTGGGCAAGAGACTATGTGCATCAACACGATTTATTCCTTTCATAATTTTATACACCTCTATAAGATCACCTCTCATCCTCCTGCGCTCCAAGGAATAGAGACCCAGCCAACCCAACCTCTCCCAATAGCTTAGAGCCTCTAGTCCTGGCAACATCCTCGTAAATATTATCTGAAGCCTTTCAAGCTTGACAATATCATTCCTATAACATGGTGCCCAGAACTGAGCAAAATATTCTAAATGCGGTCTCACCAACATCTTATGCAACTGCAACATGACTTCTCAACTTCTATACTCAATACTCTGACTGATGAAGGCCAATGTGCCAAAAGCCTTTTTGACCACCTTATCTACCTGCAACTCGACCTTCAAGGAAGGGATCTACCTGCACTACTAGACCCCTCTGCAACACTCCCCAAAGGCCTACCTTTGTGTAGGTCCTGCCCCAAAATACAACACCTCACACTTCTCTGTATTAAATTCCATCATCCATTCCTCAGCCCCCCTGGCCAATAGATCAAGATCCTGCTGCAATCTTTCACAACACTTTACTATCTGCAAAACCACCCACTTTTGTATCATCAGTAAACATTGATACATAGATACATGGACAATAGGTGCAGGAGTAGGCCATTCAGCCCTTCCAGCCAGCACCGCCATTCAATGTGATCATGGCTGATCATCCACAATCAGTACCCCGTTCCTGCCTTCTTGCCATACCCCTTGATTCCGCTAGCCCAAAGAGCTCCATCTAACTCTCTTGAATGCATCCAGTGACTCGGCCTCCACTGCCTTCTGAGGCAGAGAATTCCACAAATTCACAAAACTCTGTGTGAAAATGTTTTCCCTCATCTCAGTTCTAAATGGCCTACCCTTTATTCTTAAACTGTGGACCCTGGTTCTGGACTCCCCCAACATATGGAGCATTTTTCCTGCATTTAATCCCTTAATAATTTTGTATGTCGCTATGAAAGATCCCGTCTCATCCTTCTAAATTCTAGTGAATGCAGGCCCAGTCGCTCCATTCTTACATCATATTACAGCCCCACCATTCCGGGAATTAACCTCGTGAACCTATGGTGCACTCCCTCAATAGCAAGAATACCCTTCTCAAATTAGGAGACCAAAACTGCACACAATACTCCAGGTGTCGTCTGACCAGGGCCCTGTACAACTGCAGAAGGACCTCTTTGCTCCTTGTCACAACTCCTCTCATAATGAAGGCGAACATGCCATTAGCTTTCTTGTTGTTCATGCATGAATACTTTCAGTGACTGATAGAAACATAGAAACATAAAAAATAGGTGCAGGAGTAGGCCATTCGGCCCTTCGAGCCTTGATTCAATATGATCATGGCTGATCATCCAACTCAGTATCCTGTACCTGCCTTCTCTCCATACCCCCTGATCCCTTTAGCCACAAGGGCCACATTTAACTTCCTCTTAAATATAATAATAATAATAATGGATGGGATTTATATAGCGCCTTTCTAATACTCAAGGCGCTTAAATATAGCCAATGAACTGGCCTCAACTACCTTCTGTGGCAGAGAATTCCAGAGATTCACCACTCTCTGTGTGAAAAATGTTTTTATAATCTCGGTCCTAAAAGACTTCTCCCTTATCCTTAAACTGGGACCCCTTGTTCTGGACTTCCCCAACATCGGGAACAATCTTTCTGCATCTAGCCTGTCCAACCCCTTAAGAATTTTGTAACTTTCTATAAGATCCCCCCTCATTCTTGTAAATTCTAGCGAGTACAAGCCGAGTCTATCCAGTCTTTCTTCATATGAAAGTCCTGACATCCCAGGAATCAGTCTGGTGAACCTTCTCTGCACTCCCTCTATGTCTTTCCTCAGATTAGGAGACCAAAACTGTACGCAATACTCCAGGTGTGGTCTCACCAAGACCCTGTACAACTGCAGTAGAGCCTCTCTGCTCCGATACTCAAATCCTCTTGCTATGAATGCTAACATACCATTCGCTTTCTTCACTGCCTGCTGCACCTGCATGCCTACTTTCAATGACTGGTGTACCATGACACCCAGGTCTCGTTGCATCTCCCCTTTTCCTAATCTGCCACCATTCAGATAATAGTCTACTTTCCTGTTTTTGCCACCAAAGTGGATAACCTCACATTTATCCACATTATACTGCATCTGCCATGCATTTGTCCACTCACCCAACCTATCCAAGTCACCTTGCAGCCTCCTAGCATCCTCCTCACAGCTAACACTGCCCCCCAGCTTCGTGTCATCCGCAAACTTGGAGATGTTGCATTCAATTCCCTCGTCCATTAATATATATTGTAAATAGCTGGGGTCCCAGCACTGAGCCTTGCGGTACCCCACTAGTCACAGCCTGCCATTCTGAAAGGACCCGTTTACTCCTACTCTTTGCTTCCTGTCTGCCAGCCAGTTCTCTATCCACATCAATACTGAACCCCCAATACCGTGTGCTTTAAGTTATACAAGATATAACATACAAGTTATTGTAAATAGCTGCGGTCCCAGCACTGAGCCTTGTGGCACCCCATTAGTCACTGCCTGCCATTCTGAAAGGGACGTGTTAATCCCGACTCTTTGTTTCCTGTCTGCCAACCAATTTTCTATCCATGTCAATACCCTACCCCCAATGCCACGTGCTCTAATTTTTCCCACTAATCTCCTGTGTGGGACCTTATCAAAGACTTTCTGAAAGTCCAGGTACACTATATCCCCTGGCTCTCCCTTGTCCATTTTACTTATTACCTCAAAAAATTCCAGAAGATTAATGAAGCATGATTACCTCTTTGTAAAACCATGCTGACTTGGACCTATTGTGTTACTTCTATCCAAACGGCCGCCATTACATCTTTAATAATCAACTCCAGCATCTTCCCCTCCACTGATGTCAGGCTAACTGGTCTATAAATCCCTACTTTCTGTCTCCCTCCCTTCTTGAAAAGTGGGATAACGTTAGCTAGACTCCAATCCACAGGAACTGATCCAGATTCTATAGAATATTGGAAAATTATCACCAATGCACCCACGATTTCTAGTCACCTCCTTGAGTTCCCTGGGATGCAGACCACCAGGCCCTGGGGATTTATCAGTTTTCAGTCTCATCTGTCCACCCTACACCATTTCCTGACCAATGTGAAGTTCCTTCAGTTCCTCCATCACCCGAGGTCCTCTGTCCCCTAGTACATCTGGGAGATTGTTTGTGTCTTCCTTAGTGAAGACAGAACCAAAGTGCCTGTTCAACTTGTTTGTCATTTCCTTGTTCCCCATAATAAATTCACCTATTTCTGTCTTCAAGGGACTCGCATTTGTCTGAACGAATTTTTTCCTCTTCACAAACCTAAGGAAGCTTTTCCTATCCTCCTTTTATATTCTTGGCTAGCTTACCTTCATAATTCATCTTTTCTCCCCGTATTGCCTTTTTACCACCAGGGGTGCCGGGGAGATGGCTGCCCTCCCAGCAATCTGTCGTTTTTTTTTTATTTTTGTTATTTTTTAGTGTGTTAAAAGTTTGTTTTAATGTTCTTTGGTTGTGGGGGGAGGGGGAGGGGATCGGGGGAAGCTTCAAGATCTTACCTTCCCGGAGATGTGATCAATTTTCGGATCACATTCTCCGGGCTCTGCGGACTACCATCAATCGAGCTGGAAGCCTCCTCGGACTGTCGTGAGCCCCATCGCGGGGAGCGGACTTAACATCGGAGCTGATACCTTGCCTGGGATCGGTCCCACCGCGACATCCCCCCGATGTGGGAGTTTGATCGCCTCGACGCGGAGGGCCCGAACGCTACCGGCTACGGGAGTCAAGACCATCGCGTCAACGGGCGCTCGATGCCCACGACCGAGGAAGAACAAAGGAAGAGACTTGAACTTTATTTCACCTTCCACCACAGTGAGGAATGTGTAGGAGTCACTGTGGTGGATGTTCATGTTAAAATGTGTTTTTTGAGTGATCTCTTGCTTTTAATTGTATGACTGACCTGGCCAATGAAATTCCTCATATGTTGCAAAACATACTTGGCGAATAAACATAGAAAATAGGTGCAGGAGGAGGCCATTCGGCCCTTCGAGCCAGCACCGCTATTCATCGTGATCATGGCTGATCGTCCCCTATCAATAACCCGTGCCTGCCTTCTCCCCATATCCCTTGACTCCACTAGCCCCGAGAGCTCTATCCAACGCTCTCTTAAATCCATCCAGTGACTTGGCCACCACTGCCCTCGGTGGCAGGGAATTCCATAAATTCACAACTCTCTGGGTGAAAAAGTTTTTTCTCACCTCAATCTTAAATGACCTCCCCTTTATTCTAAGACTGTGGCCCCTGGATCTGGACTCGCCCAACATTGGGAACATTTTTCCTGCATCTAACTTGTCCAGTCCTTTTATAATTTCATCCTTCTAAACTCCAGTGAATACAAGCCTAGTCTTTTCAATCTTTCCTCATGTGATAATCCCGCCATCCCAGGGTTCAATCTCGTGAACCTACGTTGCACTGCCTCAATGACAAGGATGTCCGTCCTCAAATTAGGAGACCAAAACTGTACACAATACTCTAGATGTGGTCTCACCAGAGCCCTATACAACTGCAGAAGAACCTCTTCACTCCTATACTGAAATCCTCTTGTTATGAAGGTCAACATTCCATTAGTTTTCTTCACTGCCTGCTGTACCTGCACGCCAACTTTCAGTGACCGGTGTACAAGGACACCCAGGTCTCGCTGCACTTCCCCCATACTTAACGTAACCCCATTGAGATAATAATCTGCCCCCTTGTTTTTGCCGCCAAAGTGGACAACCTCACATTTATCTATATTATACTGCATCTGCCACACATCTGCCCACTCACTCAACCTGTCCAGGTCACCCTGCAACCTCCTAACATCCTCTTCACAGTTCACACTGCCACCTAGCTTTGTGTCATCCGCAAACTTGCTAGTGTTGCTCCTAATTCCCTCTTCCAAATCATTAATATATATGGTAATCAGTTGCGGCCCCAACACCGAGCCTTGCAGCACTCCACTCGCCACTGCCTGACATTCTGAAAAGGACCCGTTCACTCCTACTCTTTGCTTCCGGTCTGCCAACCAATTTTCTATCCATTTCAACTCCCTACCCCCAATACCATGTGCTCTAATTTTAGTCACCAGTCTCCCGTGCGGGACCTTATCAAAGGTTTTCTGAAAGTCTAGATACACTACATCCACTGGCACCCCTTCATCTGTTTTGCTTGTCACATCCTCAAAAAATTCCAGAAGATTAGTCAAGCATAATTTAACCATATAACAACAACCATATAACAATTACAGCACGGAAACAGGCCATCTCGGCCCTACAAGTCCGTGATGAACAATTATTTTCCCTTAGTCCCACCTGCCTGCACTCATACCATAACCCTCCATTCCCTTCTCATCCATATGCCTATCCAATTTATTTTTAAATGATACCAACGAACCTGCCTCCACCACTTCCACTGGAAGCTCATTCCACACCGCTACCACTCTCTGAGTAAAGAAGTTCCCCCTCATGTTACCCCTAAACTTCTCTCCCTTAATTCTCAAGTCATGTCCTCTTGTTTGAATCTTCCCTACTCTCAAAGGGAAAAGCTTGTCCACAACAACTCTGTCTATCCCTCTCATCATTTTAAAGACCTCTATCAAGTCCCCCCTTAACCTTCTGCACTCCAGAGAATAAAGACTTAACTTATTCAACCTTTCTCTGTAACTTAGTTGTTGAAACCCAGGCAACATTCTAGTAAATCTCCCTGTACTCTCTCTATTTTGTTGGCATCCTTCCTATAATTGGGCAACCAAAATTGTACACCATACTCCAGATTTGGTCTCACCAATGCCTTGTACAATTTTAACATTACATCCCAGCTTCTATACTCAATGCTCTGATTTATAAAGGCTAGCATACCAAAAGCTATCTTTACCACCCTGTCTATATGAGATTCCACCTTCAAGGAACTATGCGCGGTTATTCCCAGATCCCTCTGTTCAACTGCATTCTTCAATTCCCTACCATTTACCATGTACGTCCTATTTTGATTTGTCCTGCCAAGGTGTAGCACCTCACATTTATCAGCATTAAACTCCATCTGCCATCTTTCAGCCCATTCTTCCAAATGGCCTAAATCACTCTGTAGACTTTGGAAATCCTCTTCATTATCCACAACACCCCCTATCTTGGTATCATCTGCATACTTACTAATCCAATTTACCACACCTTCATCCAGATCATTGATGTACATGACAAACAACAAAGGACCCAACACAGATCCCTGAGGCACCCCACTAGTCACCTGCCTCCAACCTGACAAACAGCCATCCACCATTACCCTCTGGCTTCTCCCATTCAGCCACTGTTGAATCCATCTTGCTACTACTGCATTTATACCCAACAGTTGAACCTTCTTAACCAACCTTCCATGAGGAACCTTGTCATAGACCTTACTAAAGTCCATATAGACAACATCCACTGCTTTACCCTCGTCAATTTCCCTAGTAACCTCTTCAAAAAATTCAAGAAGATTAGTCAAACATGACCTTCCAGGCACAAATCCATGTTGACTGTTCCTAATAGACCCTGTTTATCCAGATGCTTATATATATTATCTCTAAGTATCTTTTCCATTAATTTGCCCACCACTGAAGTCAAACTAACAGGTCTATAATTGCTAGGTTTACTCTTAGAACCCTTTTTAAACAATGGAACAACATGCGCAGTACGCCAATCCTCGGGGACTATTCCCGTTTCTAATGACATTTGAAATATTTCTGTCATAGCCCCGGCTATTTCTACACTAACTTCCCTCAATGTCCAAGGGAATATCCTGTCCGGACCTGGAGACTTATCCACTTTTATATTTTTCAAAAGTGTCAGTACTTCTTTTACTTTGAAACTCATAGTATCCATAGCTACTCTACTAGTTTCCCTTACCTCACATAATTTAATATCCTTCTCCTTGGTGAATACCGAAGAAAAGAAATTGTTCAATATCTCCCCCATCTCTTTTGGCTCTGCAGATAGCTGTCCACTCTGTCTCTCCAATGGACCAATTTTATCCCTCGTTATCCTTTTGCTATTAATATAGCTGTAGAAACCCTTTGGATTTACTTTCACCTTAATTGCCAAAGCAACCTCATATCTTCTTTTAGCTTTTCTAATTTCTTTCTTAAGATTCTTTTTACATTCCTTATACTCCTCAAGCACCTCATTTACTTCATGCTGCCTATAATTATTGTAGATCTCCCTCTTTTTCCGAACAAGATGTCCAATTTCCCTTGAAAACCAGGGCTCTTTCCAATTTTTACTGTTTCCTTTCAACCGAACAGGAACATAAAGATTCTGTACTCTTAAAATTTCCCCTTTAAATGTCCTCCATTTCTCTTCTACATCCTTCCCATAAAACAAAATGTCCCACTTCACTCCTTTTAAATCATTTCGCATCTCATCAAAGTTAGCCTTTCTCCAATCAAAAATCTCAACCCTAGGTCCAGTTCTGACCCTCTCCATAATTATATTGAAACTAATGGTATTGTGATCACTGGACCCGAAGTGCTCCCCAACGCATACCTCCGCCACCTGTCCCGTCTCATTTCCTAACAGGAGGTCCAGCACTGCCCCTCCTCTAGTAGGTACCTCTATGTATTGCTGCAAAAAAACTATCCTGCACACATTTTACAAACTCCAAACCATCCAGCCCATTTACAGAATGTGTTTCCCAGTCTATGTGTGGAAAATTGAAATCTCCCACAATCACTACCTTGTGCTTACTACTAATATCTGCAATCTCCTTACATATTTGCTCTTCCAATTCTCGCTCCCCATTTGGCGGTCTATAATACACCCCTATAAGTGTTGCTACACCTTTCCCACTTCTCAGTTCCACCCAAATAGCCTCCCTAGATGAGCCCTCCAATCTATCCTGCCAAAGCACTGCTGTAATATCTTCCCTGACTAGCAATGCAACACCTCCACTTCTTGCCCCTCCAATTCTATCACACCTGAAGCAACGAAATCCTGAAACATTTAGTTTCCAATCACAGCCCTCCTGCAACCATGTTTCACTGATCGCCACAACATCATACTTCCAGGTGTCTATCCAGACTCTAAGCTCATCCACCTTTCTTACAATGCTCCTAGCATTAAAATATGCACATTTAAGAAACCCCCCGCCTCTTATTCTCTTTTTATTTCCTTTTTCTTCTTTCTCCTCTTGTGTCCAAGTGCTTCCCTTTTCTGCTTCCTGCCTCCCATTCTGTCTACTAGCTTTCTCTATTTGAGTCCCTCGCCCCAACCATTCTAGTTTAAAGTCTCCCCAGTAGCCTTTTCAAATTTCCCCGCCAGGATATTGGTCCCCCTCGGGTTCAAGTGCAACCCATCCTTTCTGTACAGGTCCCACCTTCCCCAAAAGAAGTCCCAATAATCCAGAAACTTGAATCCCTGCCCTCTGCATCAGTCCTTCAGCCACGCATTTATCCTCCACCTCGCTCCATTCCTACTCTCACTGTCGCGTGGCACAGGCAGTAATCCTGAGATTGTTACCTTTTTGGTCCTTTTCCTTAACTCTCCTCCCAACTCCCTAAATCCTCCCTTCAGGACCTCTTCCCTTTTTTTACCTATGTCATTGGTACCTATATGTACCACGACCTCAGGCTCCTCTCCCTCTGATTTCAGGATATCTTGGACGCGTTGAGACACGTCCGAGACCTTGGCACCAGGGAGGCAGACCACCATCCTGGTCTCCCAACTGCGTCCCCAGAAACGCCTATCCGACCCCCTAACAATAGAGTCCCCAATTACTATTGCCCTCTTCTTTTTGTCCCTACCTTCAGGAGCAACAGGGCCGGTCTCTGTGCTGGAGGCCCGTCCGCTGTCGCTACCCCCGGGCAGGCTGTCATCCCCATCCGTACTCAAACAGGAGTACTTATTTGTAAGGTGTACCGACATTGGAGTACTCACTCGTTCCTGCCTCTGCCCCTTGCCCTTCCCTGAATGGATTTCCCTTTCATAAATCCATGTTGACTTGGACTAATCCTTTTACTGCTATCCAAATGCCCCATTATTACCTCTTTAGTGCGATTCTGATTCTGATTCTGATAGTTACCTTCTGTTGTTCTTTAAAGGTTTCCCAATCCTATGGCTTCCCGCCCATCTTTGTATGTCACACGTCTTCTCTTTTATTTTTATACTGTCCTTGACTTCCCTTGTCAGCCACGGTCACCCCTTTCTCCCCTTAGAATCTTTCTTCCTCTTTGGAATCAAATTATCTTGCATCTTTATAGGGCCCTAGTGAGACCACACCTGGAGTATTGTGTGCAGTTTTGGTCCCCTAATTTGAGGAGGGACATTCTTGGTATTTAGGGAGTGCAGCGTAGGTTTACAAGGTTAATTCCCGGGATGGCAGGGCTGTCATATGTTGAGAGAATGGAGCGGCTGGGCTTGTATACTCTCGAATTTAGAAGGATGAGAGGGCATCTTATTGAAACATATAAGATTATTAAGGGTTTGGACATGCTAGAGGCAGGAAACATGTTCCCGTTGTTGGGGGAGTCCAGAACCAGGGGCCACAGTTTAAGAATATGGGCATTTAGAATGGAGATGAGGAAACACTTTTTCACACAGAGAGTTGTGAGTGTGGAATTCTCTGCCACAGAGGGCGGTGAAGGCTGATTCTCTGGATACTTTCAAGAGAGAACTTGATTGGGCTCTTAAATATAGCGGAGTCAGGGGATATGGGGAGAAGGCAGGAACGGGGTACTGATTGTGGATGATTAGCCATGATCACCATGAATGGCGGTGCTGGCTCGAAGGGCCAAATAGCCTACTCCTGCACCTATTGTCTATTGTCTCTGGTCTATTATCATCTGGATTATTCCCAGCTATTGCTGTTCTACTGTCATCCCTGCTAGGTTCCCTTTCCAGTTACCTTTGGCCAGCTCCTCCCTCATGTCTCCATAATCCCCTTTGTTCAACTGCAATACTGACACTTTTTCCCTCTCCAATTGCAGATTAAAACATCATGTTATGGTCTACCTCCTAATGGTTCCTTTACCTTGAGTTCCCTTATCAAATCTGGTTCATTACAGAACACTAAATCCAGTATTGCCTTCTCCCTGGTTGGCTCCAATACAAGCTGCTCTAATAATCCATCATGAAGGCACTCTACAAACTCCCTTTCTTGGGGTCCAGTACCAACCTGATTTTCCCAGTCCACCTGCATGTTGAAATCTCCCATAAGGGCTAGACAGGCTAGATGCAGGAAGATTGTTCCCGATGTTGGAGAAGTCCAGAACAAGGGGTCACAGTTTAAGGATAAAGGGGAAATCTTTTAGGACCGAGATGAGAAAACCATTTTTCACACAGAGAGTGGTGAATCTCTGGAATTCTCTGCCACAGAAGGTAGTTGAGGCCAGTTCATTGGCTATATTTAAGAGGGAGTTAGATGTGGCCCTTGTGGCTAAGGGGATCAGGGGGTATGGAGAGAAGGCAGGTATGGGATACTGAGTTGGATGATCAGCCATGATCATATTGAATGGCGGTGCAGGCTCGAAGGGCCGAATGGCCTACTCCTCCGCCTATTTTCTATGTTTCTATGTTTCTATAACCACCATAGCATTACCTTTGTTACATGCTAATTTTAACTCCTGATGCAACTTGCACCCTATCTCCAGGCTACTGTTTGATGGCCTGTAGATCACTCCCATCAGAGTCTTTATACCCTTACAATTTCTCAGTTCTATCCACAATGACTACATCTGATTCTATATCCCCCCACGCAAGGGACTAAATTTCATTTCTTACCAACAGTCACCCCTCCCCCTCTGCCTATCTGTCTGTCTTTTCGATAGGACATATACCGCTGAATATTCAGTTCCCATTTCTGAGTCTCTATAATTGCTGCAGCATCATACTCACCAATTTCGAACTGCCTCAAGCTCATCCACTTTATTTCTTATACTTTGCACATTCATATATAACACTTTTAATTCGATAATCACTTCCCCTCTCACACCGGTTCCTCTTTCACCTGACCTTACTCTCTTATCTTGAACTTTCCGTCCCATTAATTCGGGTGTCTTTCGTAACTTTTCCTGTACTCTCTTCCCCTTTAACTCCATCCTTATACTCCCAATTTGTCAACCCCTCGTCAGCTAATCTTGCCCTGTATGTTCTCATCCAAATAATTGATGTAGATGATAAACAGTAACGGGCCCAGCACCGAACCGTGAGGCACTCCACTTGTTATAGGCCTCCAGTCCGAGAAGCAACCTTCCGCCATCACCCTCTGCTTCCTTCCATGCAGCCAATTTGCTATCCATTCAGCTATCTCTCCTAGCAATCTAACCTTCCAGAGCAGCCTACCATGCGGAACCAATGACTACATGCCTCCGCCACACTCACCTGTATCCACTTATCACTTGCCAGTCTTTGTCCTCTCCCTCCCACCCCCACACTTCCCATTTCAATCTTTCTTCTCCCCGACTATAAATAGGCTGAAGAAGTGTCCTGACTCAATACATCGCCTATCCATGTCCTACCTCCACAGATGCAGCCTGACCTGCTGAATTACTCCAGCACTTTGGTTGTTAGTTGGGATTTCCTACCGCACTTAGTCAGTTTAGTTTGATTTAAGTTATTTTCCTGGAGGACATTCAGTGTATCTGTAAGAGTTGTTTAGCCACATTTCAAGATTGCTTCAACTAGAAGAATTGATTCACAGCCAACCCCAGAAGGAATATCTGTATTTTCGAGAGTACCTGAGAAATATAATCGCCACATAATAAAAGTTTATTTCCTTAATAAGTGATTTTTAAGCATGTAGAAGAAATTGTTTCCGTGATGTTTAGAGGAGGGAAATAACTTTGTTAATTAAGTCGCTCAATTAAATAAAATCAGATAAAATTGAAATACTCAACAGGACGTGGTATCTGTGGGGAAAGAAGCCAAATTAACATTCATTAGTACCTGTCTGATGACAAGTGAACCACTTAAAATGTTTGCCCTATTTCTCTCTACAGAAATGCTGCCTGACGCTTCGAGTGTCCAAATTTCCAATATTAGCATTTAAATTTTTTTTTTAATTTCCCAATTAATTTAAATTTTAATTTGCTGACTCTACAAAAAAAAATAGCACTACACGTGCACGGTTCCTCCAAACTGCGAGGTTTTACGTCGCACAATTCATTGTGGAGTGTTTTCATCCTGTTATGCTCAAAATCTTCCTTCATCTTTCCTTTGTTCAGAAGAACCGATGTTGAAAATACCTTCAAAAAAACCTGTGTTAAGTTAAATGGATGAACTTCATGCATGAAAAGCCACAGAGTAATGCATTGTGTGGGCGATTCGTGCAAAGGCAGAGTTTTCAGCAGTTAATTTGTAGGGAGTTGTTACTGGTATTATCACGCATACTCTTTGTTGGTTCTGCTGTGATGTGTTTGAAAATAACCCAAACAGGTTATGTAGTAACTGTGATATTATCTGGGTGAAGTTTACCTGAGGGGATTCCATCATAGCCAAAATGTTTCTCACTGTCTGCACGAATATCGCCTCGGGAGGTTTTTTACAAGCAAACAACCTAGATATCGCAGCAGCAGGTGATGCCATAGTTTTAAAGTTAGCTATTTAAATATCTGTGTTGGTATCCAGTCCGTCCACTGAGATGTATTCTGTGCGACATCAATTTGTAATTCATGCCTACATTGGTGCCAGCACTGAAATTTTGACCTCGTCCTTGGAACACACTCCTCTTAACCCCTCTTGCTCCTACAAAAGCATAGATAGATAGATAGATAGATAGCCTTTATTGGGGAATAGAACGGGTAGATGCACAGAGTCACTTGCCCAGAGTAGGGGAATCGAGGACCAGAGGACATAGGTTCAAGGTGAAGGGGAAATGATTTAATTGTAATCCAAGGGGTAACCTTTTCACACAAAGAGTGCTGGGTGTATGATACAAGCTGCCAGAGGAGGTAGTTGAGGCTGGGACTATCCCATCGTTTAAGAAACAGTTGGATAGAACTAGGGTCCACAGTCTTAGAATAAAGGGGAGGTCATTTAAGACTGAGGTGAGAAAAAACTTTTTCACCCAGAGAGTTGTGAATTTATGGAATTCCCTGCCACAGAGGGCAGTGGAGGCCAAGTCACTGGACGGATTTAAGAGAGAGTTAGATAGAGCTCTAGGGAGTTAGATAGAACTCTAGGGGCTAGTGGAGTCAAGGGATATGGGGAGAAGGCAGGCACGGGTTATTGATAGGGGACGATCAGCCATGATCACAATGAATGGCGGTGCTGGCTCGAAGGGCCGAATGGCCTCCTCCTGCACCTATTTTCTATGTTTCTATGTTTCTATGGATAGGACAGGTTTGGAGGGATGTGCACCAAGCACAGGCAAGTGGGATTAGTGTAGCTGGGATATTGTTGGCCAGTGCGGGCTAGTTGGGCCGAAGAGCCTGTTTCCATACTATATCACTCTATGAGTCTATGACTGACTCTAAACTCCTATTTGTATTACATGTTATCTGGCCTCACATACTGTGATTCATGAAGCCAGTCCTGATGACCAGCCAACGTTGTGGGGTAGAAACCCATCCTTTACAAATATATGTTTACGAAAGAACTACAGATGCTGAAAAAACCGAAGGTAGTCAAAAATGCTGTAGAAACTCAGCGGGAGAAGCAGCATCAATGGAGAGAAGGAACAGGCAACGTTTCAGGTCAAGACCTATCTTCAGAAAAAACGGCGCCTATTTCTCTCCATAGATGCTGAGTTTCTCCAGTGTTTTTGTTTACAAATATATGATAACACAAAAAGAAAGATGCAAAGTGCTGGAGTAACTCAATGGGTCAGGCCGCCACTCTGAAGGACAAGGATAGGCGACGTTTTGGATCGCGACTTCTTCAGACTGCCAGTTCTGACAGAAATCCCCATATATGGATATGCAGGGAATGGAGGGATATGGATTATATACAGGTAGAGTCTTGGCATCACGTTCGGCACAGACATTGGAAAACTTGCTTGACATAGAAACATAGAAACATAGAAACTTAGAAAATAGGTGCAGGAGTAGGCCATCTGGCTTTTTGAGCCAGCACCGCCATTCAATACTAGACTAACTGGGACCCGTTGTGGGCCGAATGGTTTTCTTGGGCTGGCAGCTCAGACACCCAGGCCTGGTGGGCTGGCAGCTCAGTCACTCAGGCCTGTTGGGCTGGCGGCTCAGTCAATCAGGCCTGGTGGGCTGGCAGCCCAGTCACTCAGGCCTGTTGGGCTGGTAGCTCAGTCACTCAGGCCTGGTGGGCTGGCAGCTCAGTCAATCAGGCCTGGTGGGCTGGCAGCCCAGTCACTCAGGCCTGGTGGGCTGGCAGCTCAGTCACTCAGGCCTGGTGGGCTGGCAGCTCAGAAACTGCCAGAAATTTCATCATTCCCCCATATCCCTTGATTCCCTTGGCCCTAAGAGCTAAATCTAACTGACAAATTTGCTGGAATTCTTTGAAGTAGTAGATTGCAGGACGGACAAAAGAGAATCCGTAGATGTTGTTTACTTAGATCTTTAGAAAGCCTATGATAAGGTGCCACACGTTAAGCTGCTTAGGAAGATGTGAGCCTACAGTATCAAAGGGCAAGATACTAGCATGGATAGCAAGTTGGCTGAATGGCAGAAGACAAAGAGTGGCAATAAATGGCTTTTACCGGTTGGCTGCCTGTAACAAGTGGAGTTCCGCAAGGGTCGGTGCTGGGGCCGCTACTCTTCATATTGTATATTAATGATTTGGACAAAGGGATTGTAGGCTTTGTGGCAAAGTTTGCGGGTGATACGAAAATGTGGAGGGGCAGGTAGGGCATAAAAAGCAGGAACTCTGCAGAAGGACATGGACAGGTTGGGAGAGTGGGTAGAGAAGTGGCAGATGGAATATTGTGTAGCAAAGTGTGGAGTCATGCATTTAATTAGCAGGTATAAAGGAGTATACTATTTTCTAAATGGGGTGAGATCCAGAAATCGGAGGTGCAAAGAGACTTGGGAGTACTGGTGCTGGATTCCCAAAAAGATAATCTGCAAATCAAATCGGTAGTAAGTAAGCAAACTCAATGCTAGCATTTATTTCAAGAGGACTTGTATACTAAAAACAGGGATGTAATGTTGAGGATGTGAAAGATGCTAGTATAGATAATAGACAATAGACAATAGGTGCAGGAGTAGGCAATTCTGTCCTTCGAGCCAACACCCCCATTCAATGTGATCATGGCTGATCATCCCCAATCAGTACCCCATTTCTGCCTTCTCCCCTTATCCCCTGACCACTATCTTTAAGAGCCCACTCTAGCTGTCTTTTGAAAGTATCCAGAGAACCGGCCTCCACCGCCCTCTGAAGCCGAGTATTCCACAGACTCACAACTCTCTGTGAGGAAAAGTGTTTCCTCATCTCTGTTCTAAATGGCTTACTCCTTATTCTTAAACTGTGACCCTTGGTTCTGAACTCCCCCAAAATCGGGAACATGTTTCCTGCCTCTAGCGTGCCCAAACCCTTAATAATCTTAAATGTTTCAATAAGATACCCTCTCATCCTTCTAAACTCCAGAGTATACAAGCCCAGCCACTCCATTCTCTCAGCATATGACAATCCCGCCATCCCGGGAATTAACCTTGTAAACCTACGCTGCACTCCCTCATTAGCAAGAATGTCCTTCCTCAAATTAGGGGACCAAAACTACACACAATACTCCAGGTGTGGTCTCACTAGGGTCCAATACAACTGTAGAAGGACCTCTTTGCTTCTATACTCGACTCCTAATGTAATAAAGGCCAACATGCCATTCTCTTTCTTCACTTCCTGCTGTACCTGCATGCTTACTTTCAATGACTGATGAACAAGGACCCCCAGATCCCGTTGTACTTCCCCTTTTCCCAACTTGACACCATTTAGATAGTAATCTGCCTTCCTGTTTTTGCTACCAAAGTGGATAACCTCACATTTATCCACATTAAACTGCATCTGCCATGCATCTGCCCACTCACCCAACCTGTCCAAGTCACCCTGCATTCTCCTCACAGTTCACACTGCCAACCAGCTTTGTGTCATCTGCAAATCCCTTCATCTAAATCATTGATGTATATTGTAAATAGCTGCAGTCCCAGCACCGAGTCTTGCGGTACCCCACTAGTCACTGCCTGCCATTCGGAAAGGGACCCATTCACTCCTACTCTTTGCTTCCTGTCTGCCAACCAATTTTCTATCCATATCAGCACTCTACCCCCAATACCATGTGCCCTAATTTTGCCAACTAATCTCTTATATGGGACCTTTTCAAATGCTTTCTGAAGGTCCAGGTACACTACATCCACTGGCTCTCCCTTGTCCATTTTCCTATTTACATCCTCAAAAAATTCCAGAAGATTAGTCAAGCATGATTTCCCCTTCGTAAATCCATGGTGACTTGGACTGATCCTGTTACTGCTATCCAAATGTGCCGCTATTTCATCTTTTATAATTGACTCCAGCATCCTCCCCACCAGCGATGTCAGGCTAACTGGTCTATAATTCCCTGTTTTCTCCCCTGCCTTTCTTAAAAGGTGGGATAACATTAGCTACCCTGCAATCCACAGGAACTGATCCTGAATCTATAGAACATTGGAAAACTTCACCCTAGAGCCCATGTTTGCAAGTCCAGGTAATATCCCAGTAAACCTTTTCTGCATACTTTCCAAATTAAAAACATCCTCCCTAAAATCTACTTGTCAAGAATATTCGGTTCAATGGTTGTCTCCTCTACCTGGTTTTCTGTGGCAGGCAAACGCAACAGAATATATGTTACCATGTTCCACAATGCCTCTCCTTTCTAACAAAATATGATGAAGGCTAAGTGTTTCTTGAATTTTGTGGAGTTATATTATGTGCCCACAAACTAATCTTGTGCTTTAAATACTCCTTTCTATTACATGAAGATGAACTTGCCACAGCCACCAACTGAAAATTGGGTCCCCTTTTTTATGTGGATGGCATGGTGGCGCAGCGGTAGATTTGCTGCATTACACCACTTGCAGTGCCGGAGACCCGGGTTCGATCCAGACTACTGGTGCTGTCTGTATGGAGTTTGTACATTCTCCCCATGACCGCGTGGGTTTTCTCCGAGATTTTCCGTTTCCTCCCACTCTCCAAAGACGTACAAGTTTGTAGGTTAATTGGCTTGGTATAAGTGTAAATTGTCCCTAGTGTGTGTAGGGTAGTGTTAATGTGCGGGGATCGCTGCTTGGCGTGGGCTCGATGGGCCGAAGGGCCTGTTACCATGCAGTATCTCCAAAACTACAACTAAATAAACTAATCTCAGTGTTGAGGTGACTTCGGGAAAATATAGCCAATGGCCTTGAAATACAAGAGTTAGATGGAGTCAACTTTAGATAGAAGGTAGACACAAAACGCTGGAGTAACAACGAGGCAGGCAGCATCTCTGGAGAGAAGGAATAGGTGATGTTTCGGGTTGAGACTCTTCTTCAGATAGGTAGGTAGGTAGATAGATAGATAGATAGATAGATAGATAGATAGATAGATAGATAGATAGATAGATAGATAGATAGATAGATAGATAGATAGACAGATAGACAGATAGATAGACAGATAGACAGACAGACAGACAGACAGACAGACAGACAGACAGACAGACAGACAGACAGACAGACAGACAGACAGAACTTTAAAATAGGCTGGAAGGACTAACGATGCATGCAGAATCTATTTACTGATATATGGATATGCAGAGAATGGAGGGATATGGATTATGTGGAGATAGAGTACTGTTGGTCTTGGCATCCCGTTCAGCACTGACATTGCCTTGAACTGTTCTTTGTTCTAATAGTCCTGACCTAAAATGTCATCAATCCCTGTCATCCAGAAATGACGACAGATGGCACAATGTGCTAAGTGTTCGGCTGGCAACTAGTCCCAGGCAAAGGTAGGTGAAGTGTCTTGCCCAAGGACACAACGACAGTTGCCAGCCGAACACTTAGCCCACTGTCGTCATTTCTGGATGACAGGGATTGATGACATTTTAGGTCAGGACTATTAGAACAAAGAACAGTTCAAGGCAATGTCAGTGCTGAACGGGATGCCAAGACCAACGGTTCTCTACCTCCATATAATCCATATCCCTCCATTCTCTGCATAGTCCTGACCTAAAATGTCATCAATCCCTGTCATCCAGAAATGACGACAGATGGCACAATGGGCTAAGTGTTCGGCTGGCAACCTGAAGGTGGCCGGTTCGAATCCTGCTTGGAGTGTGTACTGTCATTGTGTCCTTGGGCAAGACACTTCACCTACCTTTGCCTGGGACTAGAGACGGAAATTAGCTACTGATTGGCTACAATCTCGCATATTTACATGCAAATGTTCATTAATATGCATTGTCCCTATAAACAAATTATTATTATTATTATTATTATTATTATTATTATTATGCCTGATTCATTGAGTTGCTCCAGCTATTTGCATTTTAGATTATACTCAAGAGGAAAATTATCCCACCATGACCCTGACATACCACCAGTAAGTTCTGCCTTCGTATTATCGTAACTCTCCTCTCACTGGTGATCTCGGCACCTCTAGGCCAAATAATGAAAATTCAGTCCTCTGAATCTTGGACAGCTTCCAAGACAGTCCTGAACCTATGTATTTCTCTTCTACACCCAACATGTAACCTTCTACTGCTTCACTTTGGTTTCAGAGCTATGCTAAGGTCACATTCTTTGGATATCTCTTGCTTAATTCCCTCCCTTGATTAAAATCAGCACTGTTAGATTTAAGGAACAAACCCTATAAAGCTTTTGCTGAAAAAAAATCTCTTCATTATTTTTCCCTTGAGTTAATGTTAAGCTCTGGTCTTTTGTTTGCAAATGCTGTGTGGCATACAGTATACCTTACGAGTTCACAGTCTTGCCAAACAACTGTTGCTGAATAATTAGTCTCTGTCTGAAGGAGATTCCTGTGGTATTGTTTATTCATGGAGAAAATTATACACTAATGTTAAATTCTCTGAGGATAAAGTTGTTTTGGCAAGGATGAATGAAGTTTTGTATACTGAGATATTTGGTGTACAGGCCGGGTCTTCCAACACTTTCCCTCTATCTAGGGGTATCTGGGTAAATTCCCTGGTACCAGGAAATTCCATCTTTCATTTGAGTTTGTTCAATACCCAGTACTGCATTGGAGAAAGTGATTTTAATCAGGAGGGGACAAATCCAAAACTTGGTCATTGAAGCATTTTCAAAGTTTCCCTTCCTTTTTCTTCAGGCAGCAGCAAAGCTAAAAGACACTTGTTGATTGGCCGGCATCAGCCTCTGTATTGAGCCCTTATGCACACTAATGGAATAACCTTCATCTCCACTGAATGGGTTGAGGTCGGGATCTGTTTGGAAATGTGCGATACTTTAGAATTCTCCACACCAATATAGTCGAGGCTGAGGCTGAGAGATTTCTTGAACTCTCAGGGAGAGCAAGGGATAATGTAGAGAAAGCAGAAAATGAGATAAGACCTCAGCACTGATCTGACTTAATAGCAGAGCAGGTTGAATGGATCTTATGGACTACTTCTCTGGGTTCTTAAAAACATAGAAACATAAAAAATAGGTGCAGGAGTAGGCCATTCGGGCCAGCACCACCATTCAATAACATAATGAATGATCATCCAGAATGAGCAACCAGTTCCTGTTTTCTCCCCATATCCCTTCATTTTGTTAGCCCTAAGAGTTCTATCCAACTCTTTCTTGCTAGCAGTGAAGAAAGCGAATGGTATGTTAGCATTCATAGAAAAAGGATTTGAGTATAGGAGCAGGGAGGTTCTACTGCAGTGTACTTGGTGAGACCACACCTGGAGTCTTACGTACAGTTTTGGTCTCCTAATCTGAGGAAAGACATTCTTGCCATAGAGGGAGTACAGAGAAGGTTCACCAGACTGATTCCTGGGATGGCAGGACTTTCATATGAAGCAAGACTGGATAGACTCGGCTTGTACTCGCTAGAATTTAGAAGCTTGAGGGGGGATCTTATAGAAACTTACAAAATTCTTAAGGGGTTGGACAGGCTAGATACAGGAAGATTGTTCCCGATGTTGGGGAAGTCCAGAACAAGGGGTCACAGTTTAAGGATAAGGGGGAAGTAATTTAGGACCGAGATGAAAAAAACATTTTTCACACAGAGAGTAGTGAATCTGTGGAATTCTCTGCCACAGAAGGTAGTTGAGGCCAGTTCATTGGCTATATTTAAGTGGGAGTTAGATGTGGCCCTTGTGGCTAAGGGGATCAGGGGGTATGGAGAGAAGGCAGGTACAGGATACTGAGTTGGATGATCAGCCATGATCATATTGAATGGCGGTGCAGGCTCGAGGGGCCGAATGGCCTATTCCTGCACCTAATTTCTATGTTTCTATGTTTCTATGAATACATCCAGCGAATTGGCCTCCACTGCCTTCAGTGGCAGAGAATTCCCCAGATTCACAACTTTCTGGGTGAAAACGTTTTTCGTCATCTCAGTCCAAATGGCCTACCCCTTATTCTTAAAATTTGACCCCTGGTTCTGGACTCCTCCAACAACGGGAACATTTTTTGGCATCTAGCCTGTCCAATCCTTTAAGAATTTTATATGTTTCTATAAGAAATCTTCTCATCCTTCTAAACTCCAGTGAATATAAGCCCAGTCGATCCATTCTTTCATCATATGTCAGTCCCTCCATCAATATCAAGAATATCCTTCCTCAAACTAGGCCACCAAAACTGCACACAACACTCAAGGTGTGGTCTCACCAGGGCCGGGCCCTGTACATCTGCAGCAGGACCTCCTTGTTCCTATACTCAAATCATCTCGCTATGAAGGCTAACATGCCATATTCTTTCTTCACTGCCTGCTCTTATTGTGGCAGGGGGCTTGATATCATCCAGTCCTCAAGTGAAATTGTCTCCTGGAACTCCAAGTACTTTGTATGAAAAATGAATCAATTAATTCAATTATTATTCTTTCCAAAATTTATTTGGAAAATATTTTCAACTATTCTATACAATGAAACTGGACTCTGCAATGACGATTCAAAATGGAAGACAGTGTTATTATTTTACTGCCTTGTTAAGGCAAAGAATGGTGCCTTAATGTCAAATACTGTATGATAATGGCATTTATGAGGCTTTTAGATAAACATTAATCTAGGGAATAGAGGGATATGGATTACGTGCAGGCAGAAGCAATTACTTTAACTTGGCATCATGTTCGGCATGGACATTGTGGTCTGAAGGGCCTATTCCCATGTTTTACAAGATGTTCTAACACTTAATATGTAAAATTTGCAGCAGGATTGGGAGGGAGTGGGGTGTTAGAACAGCACAATAGTTATGGACAAAATGAGGTGACCAGCCATTCTCATCTCAGTTTTCTCTGTACCTATGTGAAAATACCTCACCTAAATTGGTATGAAGTAGAACCTATGATTTTCACAAAAGTCCATAATCGGCAGATATTTTGCTGATCACACAGTTAGATTCTGCATTGAAATACAACAACCCCACTTGCAAGAGTTCACCTGTACTAATTAAAACACAAATACCTGTTGTTGTCAAAAGCCTAACTCTGCCAAGATTAGCTGTGGCTTATTGCCAAGGCACAGTTCAGTAGCCAGGTTAATGTGCCTGTGGCATCCTGTGAGACCTAATTTCCAAATTAAAGGTTGTCACGTGTATTGCCATTTATGACTGCAGAGCAAAACAATTCTGTTGACGTTACTATCTCATTCACAACCCATTCAGCTAAAGCAATCGCAACCAGTCCTGGATAAATAGCCTATCAGCGTGTCAGCATGATACCAGCAGTACATTTATTCTCGACTATCAACCCGTAAACTCAATGGAAATGGAAACAGGAGAGCAAGTACTATCATTATGTTGAAGAGAGATTTGCACAGGTACATGGAGAGGATAGGTTTCAAGGGTCAGAGACTAAGCACGGGCAGGTGGGATTCGTGTAGATGGGACATGTTGCTCGACATGGGTATGTTGGGCCAAAGGGCCTGTTTCCATGCTGTATGACGCTATGTTTCTCTATGACTACATGAAAAGTATGAATTTAGACAAAGTAATTCCCAGCTTAACATTCTCACAAACATTGTCTTATCAGACCAGGCAAACAGTAGCTGACATTGTCATATTCTTAGAATCATGTCTTACAGACAATGTGCTATTGACTCGCGAGTCCAAAAACCTATTAGAGTTATTACTAAAGGAATATATGTAAAAGTTACCCGTTGGGCGGATGAGACGAGAGTCAATTGTTCAAACGAGTTTATTAACAAAACAAGTAAACTGATGAAGTATCTCAACACAACCAATAAACAGATCCAGCCACAACGCTGGTCCAGAGCTTCTAAAGGGGCATCGCCCAGAAAGTGCGCGAACCACAACCCCAGGGTAGCAGGGTTCGACTACCTGCAAGCACCAGCAGGTGCCGCTACAGAGCCCCCCCCCCCCCCAGAACCCGAGGTACGGAACCGAGCAGGGACCCGGATGATACGTCCGGAATGCGTGGTTCTCGAAGACGGGGTGGGCGTAACAGTAGGGCCGTCAAAACAGGGACGGGAGGGCGCGAAAGCTGCGAAAGTGGGATGGTCGTAACAATAGGGGCCGGCGGAACAAAACCGGAAACAGGTGAACTCAGTACGGGCGAAACGGCCCCTACGTCGCAGTGGAGCAACGACCACCGGGCTGTCCACACCCACGTGTGCAGGCTTGAGACGGCCGATGCAGACGAACTCCTCCCGGCGTGAATGTGGCGACTCCAGCCCGCAGCACCCGAAAAGGCCCTTCATAGACCTATTGTAATGGCGAGCGGTGAGCGTTCCTGGGGATGAAAACATAGGCACACTGTTGTAACACCGCGGGCACATGCACCGCGGCACATGCACCGCGGACAACCCATGCCTGGAAGTGGGAACGGGAGCAAACGTTCGCACCTGTTCACGAAGGCCGGCCAGCAGCGCCAGGGCCGAAACCTCCTGTCCTCGGGCGGCAGGTAGGAAATCCTCAAGCACCTGCAAGGCCGAGCCATACACGAGCTCAGCCGAGGAAGGAGCCAAATCTTCCTTAGGCATAGTACGGATACCCAGGAGGACCCAGGGCAGCTGTTCCACCCAGTCTGGACCCGTAAGCCGGGCATTCAGCACCAACTTCAGGTGCAGATGGAACTTTCGACCAGCCCGTTAGCCTGCGGGTGATAGGCAGTCGTCTGGTGCAGCCGGGCACCGTAGAGCTGTGCCAGGGCTGACCACAAGGAAGTGGTAAACTGGGCCCCTCGGTCCATGTCGGAGGGCACCCCGAACCGGGTGATACAGTGGGCCACTATAGCCCGGGCGCAAGCCTCGGCGGAGGTATCCGAAAGTAGGCAAGGTACCGCTGCTATCGGGCAGGCTACGGATCTGCAATCTTACTGAGGGCGAAAGTAAGGGGTTTGTGGTCCGTGAATGCAATGAACTTGCGGCCCTCGAGGAAACACCTGAAATGCCTGACGGCCAGGTAAAGCGCCAGGAGCTCTTGGTCGAAAGAGCTGTATTTGCACTCTGGAGCCCGCAGTTGCTGGTTGAAAAACGCCAACGGCTGCCAGCGCCTGTCAACGAACTGCTCCAGGACTGCATCAACGGCAGCATCTGAGGCGTCGATGGTGAGCGCGGGGGGGGCGTACGCACGTGGCTGCACCAGCATGGTGGAATCAGCCAACGCTGCCTTGGCACCCTCAAACGCAGCGTCCACCTCTGCGGACCACACGAGGTCCCGCGGTTTGCCCGCCAGGCACAAAATGGTGATTAAAATTCACCATGCTGACGAACTCCTGTAGCCCCTTGACGGTGAGCGGTCGGGGAAACTGCCGGATGGCCTCCACTTTCGCAGGGAGCAGGGTAGCACCCTGCAGGGTAACCCGGTGTCCCAGGAACGAAATGGAACTCAGGCCAAAACACGGGCAGCTTGAAGCTGACCGCGTTTTGCTGGGCATTGGGAGCGGCGGCAGAAAGATAATTATCCTGCATGTTGTCGTCCAATCTTCGGATGGATGCGTCGGGGTCACCAATTTGGCGGATGAGACGAGAGTCGATTGTTCAAACGAGTTTATTAACAAAACAAGTAAACTGACGAAGTAGAAGCAACACAACCAATAAACAGATCCAGCCACAACGGTGGTCCAGAGCTTCTAAAGGGGCATTGCCCAGAAACACATGTCCGAGGCACCCGACCGCAGGGTTCGACTACCTACGAGCACCATCAGGTGCCGCTACACCTGGTTGTCATGGGAAAAAGTATAATGATATGGCTTACATTGTGAATGGTGGCATGTGAGCGTGACGTAATTTATTTTGAACACTTTATAAAATATATTCATGGCAGGAGAAGTAGGAGCATGCATGCAGCTTTAAGAAGTCACGGAGAACACAATCATCAAGCCAAGCTTCAGCAGGAGAAAGAAAGCACAATGGAAAACAAAGAGCCCATTTTTACTTGTCCAGTAATCTGGGGATCTGAAAAAATGTAAATAGAGACCGATATTTTAATTCCAGTTATGATCAGGTAACTCAGCAGAAGATCACATATGATGCCTTAACTTTTCTTATTTCTATATGACATGGTTGCACTGCACAAAGTGTTTATCCACTCATCCATCATAGAGTCTTAGAGCCATAGAGTCGCACATCATGGAAACAGGCTCTTCTGCCCAGCTTGCCCATGCCGACCAGCTTGCTCAGGTCCCCAGACCCTGACAACATCCTCGTAAAGGGAAGCAACCAGGGCTTTGAAATGCCCTCCACATGTTATTTCCTTCAAGAGCCACACGTTAATATTATTCATTTTGCTGAACGGCAGGTCTTTTACACTCTCATTTTTATACGTTTGAATTGTAAAATGATATCTCGATTTTTGATTAAGATCATCATACAGGATTAAATAATAACGTGCACAGAAATCAAACAATTCTCGGCAAGATTATATACAGGTAGCAAAAATCATTTCTCAGATGAAAGATCAATTATCTGATACTGTCCATTGTTTGAGCTGCAAGTCACTTACCTTTCTGCTGAAATTTGAAAACCTTGTTGGTTAAAAACAAAACTCAGACAAGACCTTTTCAAAAGGAAATGGGTATGCAAACTTGGCCAAATCTTTTCAATTGCTGCCATGGCAAACACCTGCCACTTGATAGTGAAATCCTTGCGTGCTTAATATCAGTTTGTTTATCTGACATTGTATGTGTTGTTTGTCCAACAATTTGCAAAATTGCACAAGAGGGTTTCTCAAAATCAGGCTTTGGATTTCCTTCTGCTTCCTTCTCCTCCAGAGATGTTGAGGAATCTTGTGGTTGATTGATCCACAGTTGGTTATGCAGCCTTTCAACTATTAGTCCCTATCCCCTCCCCCACCCACCTCACTCTTCTTCATTCTAGCCTGACCCCTCACCTGATACTCACGGCAGCATGGTGGCATAGTGGAAGAGTTGCTGCCCTACAGCGCCAAAGACCCAGGTTTAATTCTTCCCATGGATGATGTCTGTACGGAGTTTGTACGTTCTCCCCGTGACCTACGTAGATTTTCATCGGGTGCTCCGGTCTCCGCCCACATTCCAAAGATGTACACTTTTGAAGATTAATTGGCTTCGGTAAAATTGTAAATTGTCCCGAGTGTGCGTAGGATAGTCTTAGGGGATCACTGGTCAACACGGACTCGCTGGGCCGAAGGGCCTGTTTCTGCGCTGTATCTCTGAACTAAAGTAAACTCACACCAGTTGAGATAATGTGTCTGCCCTCTTAAATGGGGGACTCAACTTCAGTGACATGAGTCCAAAGGCTTACATTCCAAGGCTCCATGGACCATTTCCATTTTAGGAATATGGTGGGGTAAATATACGGTACCTTGGATTTAGTTCTCAAACTGAAGATGATGAATGGCCAGTTTTAATTCTTGCACAGGTCATCAGCAGGGCCAGTGGGCAGCATGGCCAGTTAGAGCACCCCGAGCATCGGTCCAATGTCGGTTGAAAAAACGGTGCAGAGCTGTTTTGGCAAGTGATTAATTGATGATCAAGCAATCCAAAAAAAAGCTGCGTTGTGGGGGTCAAAGCTCTACAGATGTACTCTGCTGACACTCTAGAAATGGTGTTGGAATTTGTCTTCGGTAACTGCCTTAGTTTAGTTCAGTTTATTGTCACGTGTACCGAGGTACAGTGAAAAGCTTTATGTACAGTGAAAAGCTCTTCAGTGAAAGGCGACTCATGAAACGTGGGAAATTATTCACCTTTTCCAGAATCGTCATACATCTGGTCACATCATGGAGCAGGAAGCAAGGATCTTTATATTCCAGTGTTTAGGATTAGTCTTTCCATTCAGTATGGGACTCAATGACTAGTGTATGGTCCAGTAATATAATTCAATGTATAGGCTAAACGTGGTGCTGGCATAAAGATGAAGAAGATTGAATGACTTAATATGAATCCCCAGTTTAACCCCAATCCATGTGATGAAGTTCTTCGAATTGATATGTAATATTATAGTGAAGTAGATTGGTAAATGGGTTAGAGCAGTAATGAAAGAATGGATCGATTGGGCTTATATTCACTGGAATTTAGAAGGATGAGAGGTGATCTTATAGAAACATCTAAAATTCTTAAGGGATTGGACAGGCCAAATGCTGGAAAAATTCTCCAGATGTTGGGGGAGTCCAGAACCAGGAGTTACAGTTTAAGAATAAGGGGTAGGCCATTTAGGACTGAGATGAGGAAAACATTTTCCCCCAGAAAGTTGTGAATCAGGCAGTGGAGGCCAATTCACTGGATGGTTTCAAGAGAGAGTTCAGGGCCTGTCCCACTTACGTGTCTTTGGCACGCAAATTACACAACCTCATGGTCGTGTTGAGGAGCGACGGTCCCGCGAAGGTCGCACGCATAGCCTTCTGGAGCGCGTGAAGTCATTTGAAGAGAGTCACAAAATGCAGGAGTAACTCAGCGGGACCGGCAGCATATCTGGAGAGAAGCAATGGGTGATGTTTCGGGTGGAGACTCTTCTTCAGTCTGAAAAGAATGGTCTTGACCCGAAACGATCCTGACCTTGACCCGATTTGGAGGCGCCGTCCTGTATGGTATGGCTGCCCAGCCAGCAGTTGTCCATCTTTTCATCTCTTTTTTTTTATTTTTAGTTAGTTAAAGTGTTTTTGTTCTGGAGTTCTAGTCTTTTTTATTTGGGGGGTGGGGGGAGTGGGGGGGGGAGGAGGAAACTACCTTTCAGGGTCCCTATCTGGTCGGAGAGGCAGTTTTTTCTCCGGGCTGCACCGTCGACCCGTCCTCGCGGCCTACCAGCGGGCCTGGAGCGGCGTTTCCTGAGGGGACCACCTAGAACCTCGGCTTCGGCGGCGGCACAGAGCTGGAGCGCTACCACGGAGTGGAGCGGGCGATGCCTTGCCCAGGTCACCGAGCTGGAGCTCCGGTGAGCTGAAGACCGCCGAGTAAAACATCGCGGAGCTGCGGGTCTGCGGGCGGCGGCGCTGAACTTTTCACCGGGAGTCTGGGATCTCGCGACGAGATCGCCAGTGGTGGAGCTCCATCCGGCGCGGCCTTGCTGGCTTCAGAAACCGCGGTCTCGAATAAGGAGGCGGCCGTTCCAGGTGTCCCATGCCGCTGAGAGAATTCTACCGACGCCGGAGCACCATCACCCGGCGAGAACGGCCTGGAACATCGGGCCTCCGTAAAGGCAACTGTGGAGGCCTCAATAGGCCCGACTATGGGTGGACATGGGGATGGGACTGGACTTAGTGCCTTCCCTCATAATGGAAACCATTGTGGGGGGATGTTTTTTATGTTAAAGTTCTTTATTATTGTCATGTTTGTATTCTTTTTTTATGTGCTGCATTGGCAACAAGAATTTCACTACACCTAGGTGTATGTGACCAATAAAATAACCTTTGAACCTTTGAACCTTTGAAACGTCACCCATTGCTTCTCTCCAGACATGCTGCTGGTCCCGCTGAGTTACTCCAGCATCTCCAGCGTCCTGCTGAGTTACTCCAGTTACTCCAGCATTTTGTGTGCAGCAGCAATTCAGTATGAACTGTCACCGACCTTGGTTAAAATAAATAGGACATTTGCTGTACCAAACCTTCCAGTGGGATCTTCTGTAGAGTAATTGGTGGAGTCTCTGTGCTGAGCTGTGACTTGTTGTGAGGGCCTGACAATGTAAATGGGGCGTCGCCTTATTGATAATTTTTAGAACACCAGAAAAAACGCCCGTTGACTAAGTCACCCCTTCAGATTTCACCAGATCCATTATTTTTTTAAGAAAAATCTCAGTGTTCATAAGTTCATAAGATTTCGGAGCAGAATTAGGCTGTTCGGCTCACCAAGTCTACTCCACCATTCATTCATGGCTGACCTATCTATCCCTCTCAACCCCATTCTCCTGCCTTCACCTGATAGCCCCTGACACCCTTACTAATCAAGAATCTCTCAATCTCCACCTGAAAAAATATCCATTGACTTGGCCTCCACAGTCTTCTGTGGAATGAATTCCACAGATTCGCCACCTTCTGACTAAAGGAATTTGTCCTAATCGCCTTTCTAAAGGTTCATCCTTTTATTGTGAGGCTATGGCCTCTTGTCCTAGACAGAAATTAACTAGTGGAAACATCCTCTCAACACATTCTATCCAGGCCTTTCACTATTCAATATGTTTCAATGAGGTCCCCCTCATCCTTCTAAACTCCAGCGAGTACAAGCCCAGTGCCACCCAATCATTTCAGGAATCATTCTCGTAAAGTATCTCTGGACCCTTTTCCAACACCAGCTCATCCTTTCTTAGATATGAAAATCAAAACTCTTCAGAATACTCCAAATGCGATCTGACCAGTCCCAGAAAAAGCCGCAGCATTACATTCTTGTTTACATATTCCAGTCCTCGTGAAATAAATTACTGAGACATTCAAAAACTCTCGAATACATTCAAAAAGTTTGAAGCAGCCAACAAAACAAAATTGAGCAGACAACCCTTTGGAATCTTTAAAACAACAAACCATGGAAAGATTTAGAAGAATATATGAATATGTTTGATCATTCTTGGATCGGATCTCGGACTATCAATTTAGCGCCATAAGTGGACAATAGAGACTGGAATCCTAAAAAAAACAAGTACTGGAGGAACTCAATGTGCCAGGCATAATCTGTGGGAGGAAATGGATATATGACATTGTGGATTAGGACCTTTCTTCATAATCAGTGCCATAAGTGTTAGACAATTAATCTAAGTGACCATTTCATTGCAGAACTCCATGATGAGCCTGACACCAAGGGTGTAGCCCACTGCACCTGTTAATTTCTGACAGCAGATTTTGAAGTTGCATTCATATATATATGCATGTAACATGAAGTGTTAAAGGAACTCAGTGGATCAGGAAGCATCTGGGGAAAGAATGGACAGGTGACATTTCTAATCAGTATCCTTCCACATTGGTCTGAAGAAGATTCTCGACCCTAAACTTTACCTACCCATTCCCTTCCCCAGATGCAGTCTGAATAAGGACATCACAGTGGGACAGCGGTAGAGTTGCCGCCTGAGACCCGGATTGAATCCTGACTACGGGTGCTGTTTGTACATTCTCCCGTATGCGTTTTTTCCGGGTGCTCCGGTTTCCTCCCACACTCCAAAGACGCACAGGTTTGTAGGCTAATTGACTTCAATACAAATTGTAAATAATCCCTCATGTGGAGGATGGTGCTAGTGTACGGGGTGATCGCTGATCAGCACGGACTCGGTGGGCCGAAGGGCCTGCTTCCGTACTGTACCTCTAATATCTATAGTCTAAAGTCTAAAAAGACAGAGGTAATTCACAGAATATTTCCCCCAGGATAGGGGAATCAAAACCAGAGGATAATGGTTGAAGTTGAGAGGGGCAAGATTTACTAGGAGCATGAGGGGATACTGTTCACTCAGAGGATGGTGGGAATATGGAATGAGCTGCCAAAGGCGGTAGGCGAGGTAGGCACTATAGTAACATTTAAAAATCTCTTAGACAACTACATGGATGGAAAAGGAACAGAGCCAAACACAGGCAAGTGGGACTAGAGTAGATGGGGCAGCTACAGAGAAAAGAGCAGGTAAAGAAAACTTGTAAGGGCTCCATGAGGAAGATTGGAAAAATACAGTGAAATCCTGCCAATTGTTTTGGATTCTCAGCTGCCCAATTTGCATCTTTAAGAGGGGCACAGCAAAATCAAATACGATGCCGATAACGAACGATGCTAAGTAGTTACGCGACCATCGAGCAGTTGCCGTCCAGCTTCCTAGAGCTACAAGTGGCATTTAACCACATGAGATACCTATTACTTTTCTCGAGGGATGGTGCCTGACTCGCTGAATTGCTTCAGCTTATTGTGTCTATCTTTGGTTTAAACCAGCATCTGTAGTTCTTTCCTATACATAAAACTCTTAATTGTTTTTTTAATATTCTGATCTTCTTATAGAAACATAGAAACATAGAAAATAGGTGCAGGAGTAGGACATTCGGCCCTTCGAGCTGCACCGCCATTCAATATGATCATGGCTGATCATCCAACTCAGTATCCTGTACCTGCCTTCTCTCCATATCCCCTGATCCTTTTAGCCACAAGGACCACATCTAACTCCCTCTTAAATATAGCCAATGAACTGGCCTCAACTACTTTTTGTGGCAGAGAATTCCAGAGATTCACCACTCTCTGTGTGAAAAGAAAAATTATCATCTCGGTCCTAAAAGACTTCCCCCTTATCCTTAAACTGTGACCCCTTGTTCTGGACTTCCCCAACATCGGGAACAATCTTCCTGCATCTAGCCTGTCCAACCCCTTAAGAATTTTGTAAGTTTCTGTAAGATCCCCCCTCAATCTTCTAAATTCTAGCGAGTGCAAGCCGAGTCTATCCAGTCTTTCTTCATATGAAAGTCCTGCCATCCCAGGGATCGAGTACTGTGCTACTATCGTGCCTATCTCGCCTATCGAGCCCACATCACAAGATTAGATATGGTTCAGCCAGTGCTGGACACACTTCGTGGCATCTGTATACAATGGAGTCTTGCGCTTCTTGTGCTTCTTGTGAGTAGTGGTGGAAAGATTGGTGGAAACAGGGCCGCGACGTGAACGCTCTTTCCTAATATTCTGGTTAAAATCAAGTTTATTTATTTCTTGCTGGAGACTTATATTCTGCAAATTACACTGAATATTTTCCAGATCTTATTCTTTCCTGCTTTCCCCACCTTTTCGGTCTTTGAGATTCTTAAATCCCGGATAGCAATTGATTGGGATGCCACGCCCCAAGGTGCATTTCTGTCATTTGAACTCAGGAGGGAGTGGTAAACTTGAAGCAGCAAGACATTTGAAATCCAGAGAGGTTCCTATCTCTTTTGGCCTCATTTTCTCTGGAAGACCCCCGTTCGACCCATGGAAAAGTATTCACCCAATGATCTGCAAGGAAAGTGGTTTGCAGGCAGCAGTCAGACACCTGAAGAAGACATTCTCAGCATAGTGTCAAGGGTGGGATCCAGGGATGATCACAGTCTGGAGGGGGTGGAATGATTTAAAGGGACATGGACCCAATGCAGGCAAATGGGACAAGATTATGTAGGTAGAGATGAGATGAGCTGAAGGGCCAGTGAAGAGCTATCCTGGACCTAACACATTGATGCAACCATAAAGAAAGTCCATCAATGCTTCTACTTCCATAGAATATTAAAGATATTTGGTATGTCAATGAATACTCCCTTAAATGTCTACATTTAGAGAGTAGAGTAGAGTAGAGTAGAGTAGAGTAGAGAGCATATTGAATGGTTGCATCAGAGCCTGTTCTTCAACTCAAATGCCTAGGAATTAAGAAGATTACAAAATGTGGTGGACACAGGTCCATCATGCGTACTGACCTCCCCACCATCAAAGGATCTATAGGAGAAGCTGCCTCAAAAAGGCCTCCAGCATCATCAAGGACCCTTGGCCATGCTCATATTTCACTCCTGCCATCGGGAACAAACTGAAAACTGTGACCTCCAGGATCAGGAACAACAAACATCAGGCTATCGAACACTACAAATACTAACTAAACTTTGAACTGTGAAGTGTCTTGATTGCACTAGGGATTTCAGACTATTGTTTTGTTCTGGACTGATGGTTTTTTTTCATTTATTGAACTTTTTTTTGTTTGTTTATTATGTTTTCTATTGAGTACCGTGATGCTGTTGGACATAAGACTTTCATTGATCCATTTTGGTACAATTAAACACCCTGACTCTTGACTCTTGCAGTGAAGAAAGCAGAGGCCACCTACACTGTTCACCAAGAACAATCAAAAATAATGGCTGATATACGATCAAGGACATCAGTTTCAATCCTGATCCATAACAATTTTTTTGGAATCTAAGGACAGAAGCCAAAATCAAATTCAATCAAACCTTTGGCCTTGCTTGAATTATTGCAGAACTCCAAAATCCCTTGTTTGTACTAGAGACTTGGGGCTTTGTTTTTGTCTTTGCACTATATTGTTTTTATTTGGTTTGTTTTTGTATGTTAAACTTTTTTTTTATGGTGTAATTCTTCTGCTTCGGGACAAAGAATATGACAAAAAAACTCTTGACTCATGGCTCTCTTGAGTATTCATTGACATACTGAATCTCTTCCGTCTTCTAATGAAATAGAGGTATTGGTGGGCCTTTTTTTGGATTGCATCAATGAACTAGGCCCATAATCTTCTGTCATTTGTTTCCAATTATGTCCAACATCCTTCTTCTTCTTCTTGCGTATATGGAATGCTCAGCCTAAAGTTGTAGGACACCTTGTTCTATTTGATCTTATTTGATTGTGCTCGGCAGGATGATTGCATTCGTTGAAACAGGGCGGACCACGTGAAGGTTGCAATCTCCCACCCTGTCCAACATCCATTGAGATGTTAAAACCTGCAGAATAAAGGTGAATATACAAACATTCATTTGCGGGTAGACACAAAATGCTGGAGTAACTCAGCGGGACAGGCAGCATCTCTGGAGGGAAGGAATGGGTGACATTTCGGGTCGTGACCCTTCCTCAGATTGAAAGTTACTCCAGCACTTTGTGTCTAAAGAAGGGTCTCGACCGGAAACATCGCCCATTCCTTCTCTCCAAAGATGCTGTCTGTCCTGCTGAGATACTCCAGCATTTTGTGCCTTTCTTCGATTTAAACCAGCATCTACAGTTCTTTCCTACCCATTTGCGGGGATTATTGGTTCGCGCAGACTCGGTGAGCCGAAGGCTCTGTTCACACGCTGTTTCTCTGAACTAAGCTGAACTAAGCCCATTCTCTTCTAAAAGTTGGGCAAGTTCAATTACCTGAGAAAAATATACTTTCAATTGCATTGCTATAAACTGTTTGAGCACTGTGTTAAATCAAGAACACTAAAAACCACAATAGTGAATGGCAATAATGATTCATTGTGTGAATGCTCTTAAAAGTATTCAATTGAAAGAAAGGAAAAGAATGTTAGAGTGTAGAAAATGCATGACCAAGGGCCGGGCGCGTCAGTAGGTGGATTTTACTTCTCTGTCTGGAAGCATAGCATGCAAACTGAGAATCCTAGCGTGTGAGAAATAATTGACTGTGACAGATTTACAAACAGGCCCGCATCGAGAGAATCGTTGGCAATCTGCTGGTAACATTTATAACAGAAGGATCGGGGCTAAGTTTTCTTATGGTGCTGATAAGCATCAAGTCTGGCCACATACAGTGTGTGTTCACTTTGGATAGATTGATAAAACAAAGCTCAGAAACTGGCTTTGTTTGTGAACAAATTGTGTCCCTACATTGCACGCAGTTATGCACTGTGGGTTTTTTAGTGCATGGAGTGTGAGGCTCTTTTAAGAAACAAATCTAATGTGTGTTATGTCTTTCATACACTGATTTTGCTGTCCAATGGGGGTAAATTGATTGTTTACTGCCTTCAAAACAGGGCGTTCTGCTCTGTTAGTTGCCCTTGCAAGCATAAATACCAACCAACCAACCAACACTACACATTTATTGGACATTATTTCCAAATATAAATGTAGATCAGATAGACCTGAGGACATAGAATATCCAGATTTTCTGCTGTAAACATTATGCGGTATACTTGAAAGTAAAACATGAATCAAATTAGTACCTATTATAACCCAGTTTTATAAATCTTTCTTAACTTTCTCCAACTATAAATCATGCACTTGTAACAATTGCAGGAAATGAATTGGACATAACTACCCTTAAGGCGCTTCCACTTTGCCTCTTGTTACGCTTAGATTCTGGATGCCCAGTTTTATTTACTTCCCCAACTCTGATTCTCTTTGCCCATCCCTTAAACCATGGGCTATTGGTAGATTTTAATCTGCGGCAAGATTAAAGATTATTGGGCCAGGGTTTCCTCGCACTGACCCATCCTTGCAGGACTCCATCTGAGTGTTTTGAATTGTGGAACCTTAAACTAAAGAGGAGGCATGGGGGATGGGGGGGGGGGGGGGGGGGATGGGGGGGGATGGGGGGGGTGGGAATAACACAACTGATCGAGAACAGGATGTTGTGCTCGGGAGAGTGAAAGGCAGCGTTTAGATTATTATTAAATATATCCGAAGACTGGCTATGACTTCTGGGCTTGGCTTTTCTTTCACTTCCTGAAAGAAAATCAGACTGGACACACCTAACCTCACTGGGGAAAGTAGATGAGGTTCTGAACTTCACTGTTGCTCCACTCTGGCAGCAAGTAATGATTAAAAAATGTAGCTTCTTGTACCATTTGCTTCTTGTCTGACCCTGTGGACAATCCTGGACCCACTTAATTAAAAAAGTGTAGCAGTTGGAAGAACCTCAGTCTCCCTGATAGAGAATAAGTGGTGGTTAGCATCCTTGCTTTCTTCCATTTTACCTCAATGCCTTATCTGTACCAATCCTGACCAAGGTTACTGCAGTCTTCAGTGCCTTCTGGTGCCATGACCTCCTATGGCATCACTACCTGTGGTTCCATTGGTATTGCTGCATGCTGATATTCATTCAACTGGAGTCCACCATGCAAGAAATGGCTACTGACCCAGAACCTAGTTAAGTAAGTAAGTAAATAAGTAAGTAAGTAAGTAAGTTTATTGGCTAAGTATTCACATACAAGGAATTTGCCTTGGTGCTCCGCCCACAAGTAACAACATGACATACAGTGACAGTTACGAATGACTCAGAAAACACTAAACATTAATAATAATAAAACATTAATGATAAAACACCATTAATCAAGCGTGAACCAACAAAATACCAGATCAAAGGGAGGTTACAGATTTTTGGCTGTTGAGTAGAGCAACTAATCATGGATAAAAACAGTTTTTATGTCTGGCTGTGGCAGCTTTGACAATCCGGAGTCGCCTTCCAGAGGGAAGTGATTCAAAGAGCTTGTGGCTAGAGGCATCAGAAGGTACACAAAAATGCTGGAGAAACTCAGCGGGTGCAGCAGCATCTATGGAGCGAAGGAAATAGGCAACGTTTCGGGCCGAAACCCTTCATCAGAGATGATCTTGCCCACTCGCTTCCTGGCCCTTGCAGAGCACAGTTCATCAATGGAGGGAAGGTTGCAGCCAATAATCTTCTCTGCTGATTGGACGATTCGCTGCAGCCTCCAGGTGTCGTGCTTGGTGGCTGAGCCAAACCAGACCATGATGGAGAAGGTGAGAACAGACTCTATGATGGCCGTGTAGAATTGGACCATCATTGCCTGTGGCAGATTGTGCTTCCTCAGCTGCCGTAGGAAGTACATCCTCTGTTGTGCCTTTTTGACTGTGGAGTCGATGGTAGCCCCCCACTTAAGGTCCTTGGAGATGATGGTTCCCAGGAACTTAAAAGACTCCACAGATGTGACTGTGGTGTTGTTGATGGTGAATGAGGTGAGGGGAGGGCGGGGGCTCTCCTAAAGTCTACAATCAATTCCACTGTCTTAAGAGCATTGAGCTCTAGGTTGTTGCGATGGCACATTTGTTGCGACGGCACATTTAGGCCACATTTGGAGAATTACCTGCAGTTTTGGTCGTCGTGTTACAGGAAAGATGTGAAGGCTTTGGAGATGGTGCATTATAAGGTTCACCAGAATGCTGCCTGGATTAGGAGTTATTAGCGGCAAGGAGTGGTTTGACAAACTTGACTTGTTTTCCCTAGAACACCGTAGGTTTGGGGGGAAACCTTATAGAACTATATAAAATTATGAGGGGCATAGAAAGGAAAGGGTATGATAGTCAAGACATTTTTTTCCCAGTGTGGAAATGTTAAATACATGAGGGAATGGTGTTAAATACATGAGGAAATGGCTTTTGACCCAGATACGGGGAGAAAAGATGAGGTACGAAGGTAAGGTAGACAGAAATGCTGGAGAAACTCAGCGGGTGAGGCAGCATCTATGGCGCGAAGGAAATAGGCAATGTTTCGGGTCGAACCCTTCTTCAGACTGATGTGAGCGTGGGGGGGAGGGGGGGGGGAAGAAGAAAGGAAGAGGCGGAGACAGTGGGCTGAGGGAGATCTGGGAAGGGGAGGAGAAAGCAGGGACTACCTGAAATTGGAGAAGTCAATGTTCATACAGCTGGGGTGCAAACTGACCAAGCGAAATATGAGGTGCTACTCCTCCAATTTACGGTGGGCCTCACTCTGGCCATGGAGGAGGCCCATGACCGAAAGGTCGGATTCGGAATGGGAGAGGGAGTTGAAGTGCTGAGCCACCGGGAGATCAGGTTGGTTATTGCGAACCGAGCAGTGGTGTTGGCTGAAGCGATCGCCAAGCCTACGCTTGGTCTCACTGATGTAGAGCAGCTGACACCTAGAGCAGCGGATGCAATAGATCAGGTTGGAGGAGATGCAGGTGAACCTCTGCCGCACCTGGAAAGACTGCTTGGGGTAATTGAATGGAGTCAAGGGAAGAGGTAAAACAACAAATGTAGCATTTCCTTCGGTTGCAAGGGCCCCATGGCCGTATCCCCAAACTTTGCCTCCGCTACATCGACAACTGCATTGGTGGTACCTCCTGCACCCATACACAACTCACTGACTTCATCCGTTTCACCACTAACTTCCATCCGGCACTCAAATACACTTGGACCATTTCCGACATTTCCTTACCATTTCTAGACCTCACTATCTCCATCACAGGTGATAGACTACTGACCGACATCCACTATAAACCCACTGACTCCCATAGCTATCTGGACTACACTTCTTCCAACCCTGCTTCCTGTAAGGACTCCACCCCCTACTCCCAATTCCCCCGTCTACGCCGCATCTGCACCCAGGATGAGGTGTTCCACACCAGGGCATCAGAGATGTCCTCATTCTTCAGGGAACGGGGGTTCCCCTCTTCTACTATAGATGAGACTCTCACCAGAAATCAACATTAGGCAGGAAATGGCGATAGGTAGACTGATGGGACTCAAGGCTGACAAATCCCCAGGGCCTGATGGTCTGCATCCCAGGGTCAGGGCCGGCCTTAAGCCGATTTGACCGATTGCTCCCAATTGGGCCCCGCGCCTAATGGGGGCCCCGCACTAATGTTCCGTATTTCATACGGAAATACGAATTCTCTTTGTTAAATAAAGATTTTTTTTTTAATTTGCCATCCGGATTTTTTTTTTAAACGAACATGTATAACAACCGCTGCACGGCCATCAGACACAAATGATTTGTTAACTCGTACTGTTAGCACTTCTTAACATGAAGTAGTTAACAAGTTGTTATAAAATGTCATCAATCTGCATCCATCCACATTCCTCAGTAAATGTTATTGTGTTTTGAACAAGTATTAATGACGTCATGTTCCTTTGAATAAAATTCACGCGGCGTCATTAATACTTGTTTAAAACACAATTACATTTGCTGAGGAATGTAGATCGATGACACATTGAGAATTTCATTAAACTCACCATCATGAGTGAGGGGCCCGGACCGTGAGAAGGGGCTTCTTCCTGGTTGGCAGGTTAGTCATTCAGCTACCGACCCACGTTGTGTCTCTCTGTCCTTTGCTCTCTCTCTCCCTCCCTCTCTCTCTCGCGCTCTCTCTCCCGCTCCCCATCTCGTCTCTCTCTAGCTCTCCCACTCCCTCTCTATCACCCTGTCGCCTCAGCATTCCCGGAATCATTGACGTTTGTGGGTAGACAAAAATACTGGAGAAACCCAGCGGGTGAGGCAGCCGCCTGGCCCGCTAAGTTCCTCCAGCACTCTGTGTTTTTTGTTTGGCTCTGAAGTTGAAGGTGGCTCAGTGGGACGGGCAGCGGCTCTGGGGAGAGGGTTGCGTTTCTGGTCGAGACCCTTCTTCAGACAATCACAAGTACTCTCACCGACGAGAGTTCAATTCAGTCTGAAGAAGGGTCTTCTCTCCAGAGTCGCTGCGCTGCCTGGCCTGCTGAGTTACTCCAGCTTTATGTCTATCTTCAATTTCAGAGAAATACAATTTCTCACAGGGGGCTTGTAATGTCTCTAAACCCCTCTGGGACCCTCAGAGCACCTCTAAACCCCCTCTATTCCCCCCCTATTTCCCTCTATAACACTTCTGAACACTTCTGAACCCATCTGAACCCATCTGAAGCCCTCTAAACATCTCTAAACCGTTTAAACCCCTCTAAACTAGGAGGCTACTAGGTGACCTGGATAGGCTGGGTGAGTGGGCAAATGCATGGCAGATGCAGTATAATGTGGATAAATGTGAGGTTACCCACTTTGGTGGCTAAAACAGGAAAGTAGGCTATTATCTGAATGGTGGCCGATTAGGAAAAGGGGAGATGCAACGAGACCTGGGTGTCATGGTACACCAGTCATTGAAAGTAGGCACGCAGGTGCAACAGGCCGTGTAGAAAGCGAATAGTATGTTAGCATTCATAGCAAAAGGATTTGAGTATAGGAGCAGGGAGGTTCTACTGCAGTTGTACAGGATCTTGGTGAGACCACACCTGGAGTATTGCGTACAGTTTTGGGCTCCTAATCTGAGGAAGGACATTCTTGCCATAGAGGGAGTACAGAGAAGGTTCACCAGACTGATTCCTGGGATGTCAGGACTTTCATATGAAGAAAGACTGGATAGACTCGGCTTGTACTCGCTAGAATTTAGAAGATTGAGGGGGGGATCTTATAGAAACTTACAAAATTCTTAAGGGGTTGGACAGGCTAGGTGCAGGAAGATTGTTCCCGATGTTGGGGAAGTCCAGAACAAGGGGTCACAGTTTAAGGATAAAGGGGAAATCTTTTAGGACTGAGATGAGAAAAACATTTTTTACACAGAGAGTGGTGAATCTCTGGAATTCTCTGCCACAGAATGTAGTTGAGGCCAGTTCGTTGGCTATATTTAAGAGGGAGTTAGATGTGGCCCTTGTGGCTAAAGGAATCAGGGGCTATGGAGAGAAAGCAGGTACAGGATACTGAGTTGGATGATCAGCCATGATCATATTGAATGGCTGTGCAAGCTCAAAGGGCCGAATGGCCTACTCCTGCACTTTGTTTCTATGTTTCTATGACTGCGTCCAACTGCTGTTGGGTTCGTTGATCGGTTTGCTAGATATGAACTGTTTTGGGAGAGAAAAATGCTCACGGCTGACCAAACGTGTTACACAGAAATTGGTCAGATATTGAGCTTTACAGTAAGAAATCATGTGAAATAATCACTGAATTTAATTTTAAATGAATGTACCTGCATGTTATACTGTTTAGTTTGGAGATACAACCAGATCCACTGAGGTCGCACCGACCAGCGATTTTTGTTTTCCTATTTGATAATTTTATTTGGCGGCCAATCAATCGCTGTCTCTAAGGGGGTTGCATCCAATCACCAACCAGCTTGCCTTAAAATTCCCGTCCAATCAACAAATAGGTCTCCTCCCGTCCAATCAGCCGCTGTCTCCAAGGACATTGTGTCAAATCACATAATGAAGTTTAATGGTAATTAGCTGCTACGGTAAAGGTTGGAAGCCAGCGGAGCTACTGACAGTCAAACGGGAGGGAGCAGGAGAGATTCACACAGTGTAGAATCCATAGCGCCTAGTGTACAATTTCATAATATATACTAAATAACTGGGCTGACACACCTTGGCTGGGAATCTGGGGTTCACCAAAATTGTTCCCAATTGGGCCCCGCACCCCCTAAGGCCGGCCCTGCCCAGGGTACTTAAGGAAGTGGCTCTAGAAATCGTGGATGCATTGGTGATCATTTTCCAATGTTCCATTGATTCAGGATCAGATTCTGTGGATTGGAGGGTAGCTAATGTTATCCCACTTTTTAAGAAAGGCAGGAGAGAGAAAACAAGGAATTATAGACCAGTTAGCCTGATATCGGTGGTGGGGAAGATGCTGGAGCCATTCATAAAAGATGAAATAGCGGCACATTTGGATTGCAGTAACAGGATCGGTCCGAGTCAGCATGGAGTTATGAAGGGGAAATCATGCTTGACTAATCTTCAGGAAGTTTTTGAGGATGTAACTAGGAAAATGGACAAGGGGGAGCCAGTGGATGTAGTGTACCTGGACTTTCAGAAAGCATTTGATAAGGTCCCACATAGGAGATTAGTGGGCAAAATTAGGGCACATGGTATTGGGGGTAGAGTGCTGACATGGACAGGTAATTGTTTGGCAGACATGAAACAAAGAGTAGGGATTAATGGGTCCCTATGGCAGGCAGTGACTAGTGGGGGGCCGCAAGGCTCGGTGCTGGGACCGCAGCTATTTACAATATATACTAGACTAAGTGGGACCCGTTGGGTCCCATGTTCACACGGGAGGGCTGGTCCCCCAACACAATATTCCAGCTCTCCGCCAATTCAAATATTGGTGGCCAGTGGGGGAGGGGGGGGGGAGTTTTCTACTGTAATTCATGCTAGGATCAAGAGGATTTTTCCCATCGATTAAAAATAAAAGTGCAGAATAGAAGATACTTCTATTCTGGATCTCTATTCCTTGAAGCGTAGGAGGATGAGGGGTGATCTTACAGGGGTGTATAAAATCATGAGGAACAAATCAGGTAATGCACAGAATCAAGGACCAGCGGACATAGGTTCAAGGTAAAGGGGAAAAGATTTAATTGGAATCTGTGTGGTAACTTTTTCATACAAAGGGTGGTGGGTGCATGGAACAAGCTGCCAGAGGAAATAGTTGAAGCTGGGACTATCCCAACGTTTAAGAAACAGTTAGACAGGATCATGGATAGGACAGGTTTGGAGGGATATGGACCAGGCAGGTGGGACTATTGGCAGGCAGGTGGGACTATTGGCAGGCAGGTGGGACTATTGTAGCTGGGACATGTTGGCCAGTGTGGGCAAGTTGGGACGAAGGGCCTGTTTCCACACTGTATCACTCTATGGCTCTATGACACAAGGGAGTTTCCCTTCTTTAGCTTATTGGAACTTGGGAGTGCTGGTTCAGGATTCCCAAAAAAGTTAATCTGCAAATCGAATCGGTAGTGAAGAAAGCAAACAAAATGCTATCATTTATTTCAAGGGGGCGAGGTTACAAAAATAGGGATGTAATGCTGAGGCTCTATAAGCTGCTGGTCAGGTCGCATTTGGAGTATTGTCAACAATTTTGGGCACTATATCTTAGGAAGTATGTGGTGGCCCTGGAGTGGGTCCAGAGGAGGTTTCCAAGAATGTCCTCAGGAATGAGAATGAGAATGTCCCCAGAAATAACATATGATGAGCAGTTGATGGCACTAGGGCTGTACTCGATAGAGTTTAGAAGAATAAGGGAGGGGCCACATTGAAACATACCGAATAGTGAAAGGCTTGGATAGAGTGGATGTGGAGAGGATGATTCCACTAGTGGGAGAGTCTAAGACTAGACGTCATGGCCTCAGAATTAAAGGACATTCCTTTATGAAGGAGATAAGGAGGAATTTTCTTATGGCCCTGTCCCATGGTACATTCATTCCAAGAGTTCTCCCGAGTTTGCCCTGATTCGAACTCGGAGATTTACAGTAATGGCCGCTCGTCGGTACTCGGGGCTCTTGTGGACATTTTTCAACATGTTAAAAAATCTTCAAGAGTCTTCCCGAGTTACCTGCCATTAGCGAGTCTTACCGAGTACCTGCCGTTAGCGTTCCGAGCCGCTAAGAGATGTGCCCGAGCTCCGACGTACCCGCTATGTACATTCTCCGTGCTTACCACGAGTTTGATTATTTTTTTAACTCAGGAGAGCTCTTTGAATGAACTTGTACCGTGGGACAGGGCCATCAGTTTGAGGGTGGTGAATCTGTGAAATTCTTAGCCACAGAAGGCTGTGGTGGCCAAGTCAATGATATTCTTAAGGCAGCGATAGATTGATTCTTGATTTATTTATTTATTTTTAAAATTTTACATTTATTTATTTGTTTTTCTATAGCACATTTAAAAAGCAACTCTCGTTGACCAAAGTGCTTTACATTGGTGGAGGTACTAACGTTATACAACAATGGTTCATAGATTAAGTACATACATAAATACATACATATAGCCCTTCCTCAGAGGACGTCAAGAAAGGATTGAGAGTAAAGATGAGTTTTAAGTCTCGATGGAGAGGGCAGTTCTGATGGGAAGAGGGATGCTGTTCCACAGTCTCGGAGCTGCAACCGCAAAGGCGCGGTCGCCCCAGAGCTTATGCCTAGACCACGGGATGGTCAGTAACCCCAAGTCGGCCGATCTGAGGGACATGGAGGTGGTGTGGTGTGGTGGGTATGCAGATATTTGATGTTGGAGGGGGCAAGCCCGTTAAGGGCTTTGTAAACATAAAGAAGGATCTTAAAATTTATTCGGAACCGCACAAAGAGCCAGTGGAGAGAGGCCAGGATCGGGGTGATGTGGTCCCTTTCTCAGGTGCCCGTCAGGAGTCTCACTGCGGCGTTTTGGACCAGTTGCAGGCGGGACAGGGAAGATTGGCTGATGTCAGTGTAAAGGGAGTTGCAGTAATCTAGGCGGGAGGAGATAAATGTGTGGATGATCTTTTCGAGGTCATCAAACTGGAGGAATTTTAGCTATCGTCCGAAGCTGGAAGAAGCTAGCTTTTACCACGGCATTGACTTGTTTGCCAAGTTTTGAACGCTGAGTCAAATATCATGCCAAGGTTTTTGACGTGAGGTTTGAGTAATAGAGTAAGGCTTCCAAGGCCGCCTGCTATCGTTTTCATTGAGTCCGAGGGGCTGAGAAGGATGACCTCAGACTTACTCTCATTTAGTTGGAGGAAGTTCTGGGCCATCCAACACTTTATATCCTCGAGCCAGTGGATAAGGTTAAGTAGATTTGATCGTTGTTGGATTTCAGGGGGAGATAGAGTTGTGTATCGTCTGCATAGCAATGGAAGGAAATGCCGTGCCTTTGAATGACATGGCCTAAGGGAAGTATATACAGGGAGAAGAGAATGGGGCCTAGGATGGAACCTTGTCGAACCCCACAGCAGAGACTACCTGGGGAGGAGAAAGAGTTGCCTATGTTAGTCGAGAAACTCCTGCCTTTGAGGTAGGAGATGAACCAGCTCAGGGCAATGCCATCAATACCAACCCCGTACCAGAGACGGTCAATTTGGATGGTGTGGTCGACTGTATCAAATGCTGCACTGAGGTCGAGAAGGAGCAGGATTGCACAGTCGCCAGAGTCAACGGTGAGCAGTAGGTCATTGTGTACCTTCAACAAGGCAGACTCTGTGCTGTGGTGGGCCCTGAAACCTGATTGGAAAGTTTCCAAGATAATATTTTGGTGAAGGTAAGGCATCAGTTGACTTAAAATTACCTTTTCAAGGACTTTCAAGTACGGGTGTCAGGGGTTATGGGGAGATGGTAGAAGAATGGGTGGTGAAGAACGTTTAGGATGTCTGACAACACCTCGACTGTAATTCAGACTGTTCTCAAGACATGGCCATTAACTGTCCCATTTCCTCGCCTTCATTACTTTTACTCCATTAAAAACATAGGAGAAATATTCATTGATGACCTTGCCCATCTTCTGCGGCTTCACACATGGATGAACTCTTTAGTTTCTGTGAGGCCCTATTCTCTCTACAGTTACACTATTTCCCTTCATACACTGGAGCAACTCATGGGGTCTGACAGCATCGCTGGAGAAAAAAGATGGGTGGCTGAAGAAGTCTGAAGAAGGGTTCTGCCCCGAAACATCACCTATTCTTTTTCTCCAGAGATGCTGCCTGTTGGGTGAGTTACTCCAGCATTTTGTGTCTATCATCGGTATAAACCAGCATCGGCAGTTCCGTCCCACACATAGAAAACTAAAGCATAGGAACAGGCCCTTCAACCCATAATGTTTGTTCTGAACATGATGCCTAGATAACCTAATCTCATCTGCCTACACATGATCCATGTCCTTCCATTCCCATCATAAACATGAACCTCTTGTACATGATGGGAATTTCCCTATCGTATCTGACTCCACCACTAATCACCCGCAGCATGTTCCACCATTCTCTGTGTAAAAAACTGCCTTACACATCCCTTTAAAAGTTTGCGCCTCTCACCATAACACCATACAATAGACAATAGACAATAGGCGCAGGAGTAGGTCATTCGACCCTTCGAGCCAGCACCGCCATTCAATATGATAATTGCTGATCATCCACAATCAGAACCCCGTTCCTGCCTTCCCCCCCCCCCCCCCCCCCCCCCCCCCCCCCCCAAATGCCCTGACTCCGCTATTTTTATGAGCCCTATCTAGCTCTCTCTAGAAAGTGTCCCGAGAACTGGCCTCCACCACCCTCTGAGGCAGAGAACTCCACACTCACAACTCTCCGTGTGAAAAACTGTTTTCTCATCTCCGTTCTAAATGGCCTACCCCTATTCTTAAGCTGTGGCCCCTGTTCTGGACTTCCCCAACATCGGGAACATGCTTCCTGCCTCAAGCGTGTCCAAACCCTTAATAATCTTCCATATTTCAATAAGATACCCTCTCATCCTTCTAAATTCCAGAGTATACCAGCCCAGCCGCTCCATTCTCTCAGCATATGTTAGTCCCGCCATCCCGGGAATTAACCTTGTGAACCTACACTGCACTCCCTCAATAGCAAGAATGTCCTTCCTCAAATTTGGGAACCAAAACTGCACACAATACTCTAGGTGTGGTCTCACTAGGGTCCTGTACAACCGCAGAAGGACCTCTTTGCTCCTATACTCAACTCCTCTTGTTATGAAGGCCAACATGCCATTTGCTTTCTTCACTGCCTGCTGTACCCGCATGCTTACTTTCATTGATTGATGAACAAGGACCCCCAGATCCTGTTGTCCTTGCCCTTTTCCCAACTTGACACAATTTAGATAATAATCTGCCTTCCTGTATTTGCTACCAAAGTGGATAACCTCACATTTATCCACATTAAACTGCATCTGCCATGCATCTGCCCAATCACCCAACCTGTCCAAGTCACCCTGCATTCTCATAGCTTCCTCCTCACAATTCAAACATAGCCCGGGTACTTTATGGTGGGCTTACAAACATGATCTGCACGCTTACGGTACAGTCCTGCATCTCCTCCCGTCACTGGGGACACGATCGGTGGTTAAGTAGGTGTTGGAGATTGAAGCTGCATTCCCATTGATGAAACAGGAGACTTTGGCACAGGTGGAGGCTGCGTGGCCATAGGCCAAGTAACCGGAACAGAAACAGGTTGTCGTGCTGGTGCAGTCGGGCCAATGCCGCTGGATGTGGATGGAAGTACACTTGTGCGGGCAGGATAGTACGGAGGTGGTGCTGGCTCATTCACAGGCAGGATATGTTGCCTATGTGAGAGGGGGAAGGTGGGTGTGGGGGAGGAGGTGTGAGGGAGGAGGTGTGAGGGAGGGTGGTGTGGGGTAGGTGGGGATGTGGGGGAGAGGGGTGGGGGAAGGTGGGTGGGGGGGAGGGTGGGTGTGGGGGTGGGGGGGGCAGAGGAGGTGGGGTGTGGGGTGGGGGGTATGGGGGAGGGGGGGGGAGGGGGGTGGGCGAGGGTGTGTGGGGAAGGGTTGTGTGGGGAGGGGGGTGGGGAAGGAGGGGGTGTGGGGGAGGGTGTGAAGGAGGTGGTGTGGGGAGGATGGGTGGTGCGGCGGGGGTGGGGTGGTGTGGGGGGTGTGTGGGGCAAGGGGGAAGGAACAGGGGTGGTAAAGGGGGTGTGTGGGTGTATGGCGGGGTGTGTGGGCAGGAGGGGGAGGGGTGGAAGAGGGGAGAGGGGGGGGGGGGGAGGGGGCGAGGGAGGGGTGTGTGTGGGGGGGAGGGACTCCATTCAGCGGCCACCGGCCACGGCACCATACAGCCCCTCTCGACTCCACTCAGCGGTTTCCCCCGACTCCACACAGTGGCTTCCCCCGACTCCACGCAACGGCTTCCCCCGACTCGACACAGCTTGTGGACTCAGCACCGCCTCCGGGGCTTTATTCTCCTCGCCTTGGGGATTGACAGCGGGTGCCTGCAGGGACGTTACCTTCATGGTGACTGACAGGCAGTCCTAGCGATATGGGGTACCATTTTAGTGCAAATCTTTTTTAAATAGCAAACCCTAAGTGGTCAAGAGGAGAGTTTTAGCAACAGTACAGATATATATATAGTACTACCACACAAATCTACATCAGCCAAGCCAGCTTCAACCATCAGCAGAGTAATGGAAGGGGCCATCAATAATGCTATTTGGCAGCATTTGGCACCCATAATCAGCTCATCAGTAATAATGGTTCCTTGGTTCCAGTCTTCATCACCTTGGTCCAACCATTCACCAACAATTCTGGAGATGAGGTGACATCAATGCAGCACTTGACCAAGTGTGGCATCAAGAACCCACTGAAAGAAATTGATGTCAATGGACATAAAGGGGGAAACACTCTCATGGTTGGAGTTATACCTTGGACAAAGGAAGACGGTTATGATTGTGGAGGTCAATTATCCTCAGCACAAGACATCTCTGCCAATGTTGATAGGGCAAAGTATAAGGCCCATCCACTTTCAGCTGCTTCATCAATAGCCTTCCTTCCATCATAACCCAGAATGTGGATGACCAGTAGGGTGCTGCAAGGCTTGGTGCTGGGACCCCAGTTATTTACAATATATATTAATGATTTAGATGAGCGAATTAAATGTGACATCTCCAAGTTTGAGGATGACACAAAGCTGGGTGGCCGTGTAAGCTGTGATGTGGATGCTATGAGGATGCAGGGTGACTTGAATAGGTTGGGTGAGTGGGAAGATGCATGGCAGATACAGTATAATGAGGATAAATTTGAGGTTATCCATTTTGGTGGCAATAATAGGAAGGCAGATTATTATCTGAATGGTGTCAGATTAGAAAATTGGGAGGTGCAACGTGACCTGAGTGTGCTTGTACATCAGTCACTGAAAATAAGCTTGCAGGTACAGCAGGCAGTGAAGAAAGCTAATGGCATGTTGGCCTTCATTGTGAGAGGATATGAGTTTATATCTCTCCAAGGAGGTCCAACTGCAGATGTACAGGGCCCTGGTGAGACCGCACCTGGAGTATTGTGTGCAATTTTGGTCTCCTAATTTGAGGAAGGACATTATTGCTATTGAGGGAGTATAGCGTAGGTTCACCAGGTTAATTCCCGGGGTGGCGGGACTGACATGATGAAAGAATGGGTCGACTGGGCTTGTATTCACTGGAATTTAGAAGGATGAGAGTGGATCTTATAGAAACATATAAAATTCTTAGAGGATTGGACAGGCTAGATGCAGGTAAAATGTTCCCGATGTTGGGGGAGTACAGAACCAGGGGTCACAGTTTAAGAGTAAGGGGTAGGCCATTTAGGACTGAGATGAGGAAAAAAAATATCACGCAGAGTTGTGAATCTGTGGAATTATCTGCCACAGAAGATGGTGGAGGCCAATTCTCTGGATGTTTTCAAGAGAGGGTTAGATTTAGCTCTTAGAGCTAAAGGAATCAAGGGATATGGGGAAAAAGCAGGAACAGGGTAATGATTTTAGATGATCAGCCATGATCACATTGAATGGCGGTGCTGACTCGAAGGACCGAATGGCCTACTACACCTATTTTTTATGTTTCTATATTTCTACAATGTTCAATTCCATTTGCAACTTCTTAACAAACTTAGCAAGTTCTAGTCAACATTCAGGAAACATTTGTGCCATAGCAGTGATGGACATGACCATCTCCAAGAAGCGAGATCTTAACTACCAACCTGGACATTCAATATATTAACATCATTGAACACTCTACATTATTAACTGGGACCAGATAATAAATACCAATGGTGAAAGAACTTTGTGGGCCGATATCTTCTGTTGTGGGTCTGAAGAAGGGTCTCGGCCCAAAACAACACCCATTCCTTCTCTCCAGAGCTGCTGCCTGTCCCACTGAGTTACTCCAGCAATTTGTGTCTATCTACTGTTTTGACCTATTCGTTTCCTGACACTCCAAAACCTCTCCAGTAAGGATAGTGATGGAACATTCTTCACTTGCTTGGATGAGTGCAACTGCATCCCAGCTACCACCCTAAACATTAATTTCCTCCATCACCAGTGTGCGCCATCTACAATATGAACAGTCATTACATACCCAGGCAACTCCAAAGCAACTCCCAAATCCTTAACCTCGATCACCAAGGACACGAATTTCAAGCGCATCGGAACACCACCACCTGCAGGATCCCTCTCCATGTCACATTCCATCTGGACTTGGAAAAAATATATCGTTATTCCTTTATCGATATTGGGGCAAAATACTAGAACTCTCTTCACAAAAGCATTTTGCCATAATGGCTGTAATTATTTAAGAAAATGGCTCACCACCGTTCTCTCAAGGGTAGTTTGGAGAAGCCAAAAAAAATGCTGGCCTGCTAACGATGGTCAGATCCTGAAAATAAATAAGAAAATTGTCTCCTCTTTAAAAATGAAAAATAATCCATAAAGAGCATTTTCTTTGTAACAACTGCTCACATGAACATTTATTATGTTAAAGAAGCAACATTTCAAATGCTGGTCAGAAATCCTATATTTTTTTCACATTGAGATATGGAATAATAATCTTGTTTGCAATTTCTTTTGAATTGCTACATTTATGTGTTGAAGCTGATCTCATAATGCTGCTAAATAAGGTGTTTTAGAGATTTTCAGAAAACTATCTATCTCAGAGGGGAAGTTAGTAAGGGTATTTACTGTACGTATATGACTAGTGCAAACCAGTACTTTATCAAATGAAAATTGTGGCTCTGGGCAATTTTGGATGATGTCAATTTTCATCTGAGATTAAAAGGCTGTGGAAATTCTGGATATTTTCAGAGGTTTACTGCAGATGATTTAACATTTTATTTATAACTTGAATATTCTCACTTCACAAAATGAGCATATAGCATATACATATTGTTTGCATTATGAATTCAAATGCAAATTTGCAGCTGTGGTGTAAACAGGTCTTTTGATTTTGAATAGGATGTGCAGTCTCTTTCATTTAAGCACCAGTACCATCAGATAGCATTGTGACACCCATAATTCAAAGGAACGGGGTGGAAAAGAGCCAGTTCAAAAGAAAGAACTCATAGGTGGTCTCCATTTCCCTTCTGCACTGTCAGACAAATGTACTTCCAGTCTTTCTTGTTGAAAATCCAGGAGGCAGGATATGAACCTAGGTTGCATCCTAACACAGGCAGGACTTTTTAAAGTAAATGTTTTTAAATAGTAGCTGGAATTAATCAACAAATCACCACGGGTGGGATTTGTTGCATTGAACGTTATCCAACTTTGTGGATATGTTCCACAGTTAAGCGAATACATTTAGGAAGTGTCCATGTTATTGCATGCTTTTGCGATGAAATCTATTCTGGAAGACTGTAACTTACAAAGGACCGTTAGGGGAACCGTATAAGGTGTTGCTGACAACCTGCTGCCAAGGTCAAATAATGTAGTTGTGAAACTGACAATAGCATTTAACTGTTGTTGCATTGGCTTATTTTCAGCACCTACAGTTATAGGTTTAATTTATCCAAGAGTTGTGTGAATGTAAAACCAAATGCAAGGATGGCAAGTCATTCAATCTGGCAAAACAAACAAACAGGACTGTAACGGGGCTGTCCAAACTTCAAGGAAGAATGGATGGCAAGATATTGAATCACCAAAAATCATAACCTCTGAACAGAAGTGGCTGGCACTCAGGGAATTTCCAGACTCTGACCAGATGTGTACAACCATTCAGCTATTGCAACGATCAGAGGCCAGATTTTCTGGATGTTTCACAGCTTATTATGATAAATGCTCTGCCCAAGACCACCAGAAATTGCAGGGAAATGGGAACACAGCCCAGTCCATCACACAGACCAGCCTCCCTCCAATCAACTCCTTCTATACTCTTCACTGCCTTGGGAAAGCAACCAACATAATCATGGAAAGACACAAAGTACTGGATCTCTGGAGAACATGGATAGGTGATGTTTCGGATAGGCACCATTATTGAGTGATTTTTTTGTAAACTATCATCTGCTTGTATCTACATGTTACGGCTTCACCGCGGAATATCTTCAAGGTATGCCTACTTTGATGAAGTTCTCTACCGATAGATCCCGCCACAAAACGTCACCAACGTATGTTCTCTGGAGATGCTGCCTGACCCGTTGAGTTACTCCAGCAATATATGTCTTTTTTTGTAAACCAGCATCTGCAGTTACTTGTTTCAACAAACTAAGGACCAGCTTTTAAAAAGCTGTCGCAAAGCATTGTTAAACAATGTTGAATTAAAGAAGCAAATATTAAGAGGGAAATGAAAAGACCAGTTAAACGGGTAGCTTTTATAAAGAAAAGGGAAGTAGAAAGTCTCGGGCCAAGAAAGGAACTGCAGAGCCTTGAGGTTTTTGATGGCTAATGGGTGAGTTACCAATGGGGTGGCAAAAGTAATTGAAGGCACACACAATAAACCAGAATCAGATGAAAATCCATCAGTCAAATTTGGCTAAAAGCCTCTTCACAACTCTTCGACGTCACTACTTCTTGCTTGTTCCCGGCCCAGCTTCAAGCACCTGTGAATTCCCTCAGGAATTCCTAAAAACATCACAGCTGATGTTCATGAAACAGAGACGCCAGTAAAAGATCAAAGCATCGCCACCTTCCCATCATATCTGGGAATTGAGCATTCACTGGATTAAAATAATAGGCTCATCGGGGCCAAGAAATTCACCTTCTTACGCAGCTAATTAGAATTTGGAAGTGAGATCATGTCAGGATTGGGCTCAGGAAGATAATTAAAAGATGCACATTTTTATCCAAATAAAGTGTGGTAAAATGTATCATAAAGTATAGGCATGCCATATAAAGTCATATCATTGAGTCAACAATGAAAATAATGGCACATACTTACTTGAAACAGAAAATGCTCAACTCACAATGTAACACAGGAGAAATAGAACGGGTGTGCCAGAAACTCTTCTTTCATTTGTTATGGGTTTTTTTAAATGCTCCTCGGCTGAAACAGAGGTCATAGCCACAGAATTAAGGAAGATTCCTGTAGGAAGGAGATGAGGGGGAATTTCTTTAGTCAGAGGGTGGTGAACCTGTGGAATTCTTTGCCACAGAAACCTATGGAGGCCAAGTCGGTGGATATTTTTAAGGCAGAGATAGATAGATTCTTGATTAGTACGGGTGTCAGGGGTTATGGGGAGAAGGCAGATGAATGGGATTAGGAGGGAGAGATAAATCAGCCATGATTGAATGGTGGAGTAGACTTGATGGGCCGAATGGCCTAACTCTGCTCCTATCACTTATGAACTTATGATCTGATGACCTTAAATGCTTTCAACACTGTTAAGCAACAGGTTGGAATATTTGGAATTGGAATATTTATGACATATTTAATTTAGAAAAGGAAGCAAACAATGATACAGAGTTAAAAGTTTCAAACCTTTAAACCCTCAGTGACAATGAGATCACCTTAAGTAATCTGACACATGAGAGTGAAAAATACAAAATCAAATAACTACACAATCCAGAAACATAGAAGCATAGAAACATAGAAAATAGGTGCAGGAGTAGGCCATTCGACCCTTCGAACCAGCACCGCCATTCAATATGATCATGGCTGACCATCCAGAATCAGTATTTAAGAAGGAACTGCAGATGCTGGAAAATCGAAGGTACACAAAAATGCTGGAGAAACTCAGCGGGTGCAGCAGCATCTATGGAGCGAAGGAAATAGGCAATGTTTCGGGCCGAAACCCTTCTTCAGACTGATGGGCGGTGGCGGGGAGAAGGAAGGAAAAAGGAGGAGGAAGAGCCCGAGGGCTGAGGGATGGGAGGAGACAGCAAGGGCTAACAAAATAGGGAGAATTCAATGTTCATGCCCGCAGGATGCAGACTCCCCAGGCGGAATATGAGGTGCTGTTCCTCCAATTTCCAGTGTTGCTCGCTCTGGCCATGGAGGAGACCCAGGACGGAGAGGTCGGATGGGGAATGGGAGGGGGAGTTGAAGTGCTGAGCCACCAGGAGGTCAGGTAGGTTCTTGCGGACCGAGCGGAGGTGTTCGGCGAAACGATCGCCCAGCCTCCGCTTAGTCTCACCGATGTAGATCAGCTGACATCTAGAGCAGCGGATGCAATAGATGAGGTTGGAGGAGATACAGGTGAACCCCTGTCGCACCTGGAATGAATGCTTGGGTCCTTGAATGGAATCGAGGGGGGAGGTAAAGGGACAGGTGTTGCATCTCTTGTGGTTGCAACGGAAAGTGCCCGGGGAGGTGGTGGCACGGGAGGGAAGGGAAGAATTGACAAGGGAGTTACGGAGAGAGCGGTCTTTGCGGAAGGCAGACATGGGGGGAGATGGGAAGGTGTGGCGAGTGGTGGGGTCACGTTGGAGGTGGCGAAACTGACGGAGGATTACTTGTTGTTACTCGGGCTGTCTCCTCCCATCCCTCAGCCCTCGGGCTCCTCCTCCTCCTTTTTCCTTCCTTCTCCCCGCCACCCCCTATCAGTCTGAAGAAGGGTTTCGGCCCGAAACGTTGCCTATTTCCTTCGCTCCATAGATGCTGCTGCACCCGCTGAGTTTCTCCAGCATTTTTGTGTACCATCCAGAATCAGTACCCTGTTCCTGCTTTCACCCCATATCCCTTGATTTTGTTAGAAATCGGAAATAAAATGGAAAATGCAGGAAATGCCCATTGTCACCATATCTAGGAAGGAAACAACAGAATTAAAGCATCTGATTAAACATGGTTAGCATTTCAAGGCAATGACATTTCTAATCTTAGGCTGTTAACTTGAAATGTTACCTCTTTTACTTCTCTGCAGAAGCTGCCAGACATACATGGTCACAAATGGTTTAAGAGATGCAGAAGTTCAATGCAAATCTATCCCGAAAGTAATGATCGACCAATTTTCCGTATTTAGCTTCCTCAGTTTGCACATTATGTAAATGTTCACAAGTTATGTTGTATTGCTAAGAATTCCTTCTCAGGTAATTAAGAATGTTATGTTATCTCCTTACTAAGATTAATCACCATTCAAGGTACAACTAGATTAGTACAATTCTGATATGACTGCACTTCATTGTCAATTATGCAAAGTATTACCATGAATACTTTCAACAGAATGTAGAACTACATCAGTAAAATAACAGAAATCGGAGAAATGGTGAAAGCTGCTTTAATTTTATTCCTGGATATGTATGCAGCCAACCTGTGTCTATCAAAAGTTAAAACCAAAGATATATTTAGAAAGTTCTGCACCTTATCGACGGCAAATTAATATATTTTAAAAGAGCGTTATTTAGATCGTGATTGTTTTGAACATGTAGATTTCATGTGTGGTCTCCTGAATCGTGGTATGATTTTCAAGATGCTACAAAGCAGCCTAAGCCTTAGTGCCCTATATCCACACCGTAATATTAAGGTTTAATTGAATTTGTACTGAATGACAGGCCAATAGTTCAAGTGGTTAAGTGGTTTGAGTCCATGAGTTGGGGTTACAGGGTCATTTATCACCTATTCAATTCCTTTGAATGGATGATTTAACTCAGTTTGTACTCGGGCACTCTGAAGAGAGCATCGTGTGTAAAACTGGAGTTTCATCAAAGTATGTTATGTTGGCAAGTGGTATTTTGCCACAGTACAAAAATTATTTATTGTACCAACACTTTGTGACTAATTCCAGAAAAGGAGTGACAATGTATGTGAACATCCAAGTTCATATGTCATAGGAGCAGAATTAGGCCATTGGGCCCATCGAGTCTACTCTGCCATTCAATCTATCTTTCCCTCTCAATCACATTCTCCTGCTTTATCCTTGTAACCTTTGACACCCTAACAAATCAAGAACCTGTCAATTTCTGCTTTAAAAATACGCAATAAAAAGTGAAAGTTCCATCCCCCTTTTACATGAATTCCACTTTGGAATTTAGATGAGAAATCTGAAGGGGAAGTACAATAGATGGAATAATGAGGCTGGTAATGGCACCTCAGGCTGCAGTATTTAATAAAGCCATTTGATTTATGAATGGTAGAGCATTACTGACGACGGGCCTGGACTTTGCATTGACAGTGATTTGCATAATCACTAGTCACAATTACAAAGTTTGCTGTTGGAAAGCAGAAGCTTCCAAATACTATACAATATAAATTAAACACAGACATAAGTGATAGGAGTAGAATTAAGACATTCAGCCCATGAAGTCTACTCCGCCATTCAATCATGACTGATCTATCTCTCACTCCTAAAACCCATTCTCCTGCCTTCTCCCCATAACCCCTGACACCCGTACTCATCAAGAATCTATCTATCTCTGCCTTAAAAATATTCATTGACTTGGCCACCACTGCCTTCTGTGGAATTGAATTCCACAGATTCAGCACTCTGACTAAAGAAATTCCTCCTTATCTCCTTCCTAAAGGAACATCCTTTAATTCTGAGGCTATGACCTCTGGTCCTAGACTCTCCCACTAGTGGAAATATGGAACATCCGTGTAGATTCATACAAGAGAGTGACATTAAAATTAAATTAAATTAAAAATTAAAAATTAAAATTAAATAAAAATAAAAAATCACTTTAAATTAAAATAAAATATCAGCCTTGACTTTATTTATGGCTGAGAGATGGTTCCAATGATCTCCCCCTGCTTCATCTTCTGTGTTCCACTGTTCTCAAGTAAAGACGAGGAAGGTATTGCTCAAGTTATCCTGATTCTTCAGAAGTTTGTCACAAAACATCCTCACCCAGAAACTTAACGGGGCTGTCCCACTTGGGCGACCTAATCCACGAGTTCTGGTGAGTTTGCCCTCGACTCATACTCGCAGCATTGTCGACACATGGTCCTAGGAGGTCAATGAGGTTGCGGGAACTCTCCTTCATGCTCGAGGGAAGTTCCCAAATACTCGCGGCACCAACTAGGTCGCGGAAAATTTTTCAGCATATTGAAACATTTTCCGCAAGTTACATTTGGTCGGCATGGTTCCTTTTAACTCGTAGTGCAATGGAGTGGGGTCGCTATTTGGTTACAGGCACTCCAGGGCAGCTGTAGACAATCTCCTTCGCTGACTGGACATTTTGATTGGCTCATTGGAGTTTTCAGGACCCAGGAAGACCTACCTGGGTCCTGAAATGCCCGCTAAACGTTATTAAACTTCTTAAAAGTGTCTCCAGTCATTATCCCCCCCTTCTCTCCCCCCCTTCTCCCCCTGCCTTCTCCCCCCCCCCCCCTTCTCCCCCCCCTTCCCCCCCACTGCCTTCTCCCCCCCTTCTCCCCCGCCCTTCTCCCCCCATTCTTTTTTCTCTTCTGTTAACTTTTGTAAGGTGTCCTTGGGTGTCCAGAAAGGCGCCAGCAAATAAAATGCATTATTATTATTATTCTCTCCCCCCCTCTCTCCCCCCCTTTCTCCCCACACCTTCTCCCCCCCACCTTCTCCCCCCACCTTCGCCCCCCCTTCTCCCCTCCCCCCCTTCTCCTCCCCCCCCCCTTCCCCCCTTCTCCCCCCATTCTCCTCCCCCCCTTCTCCCCCCTTCTCCTCCCCCCCTTCTCCCCCCCCCCACTTCTTCCCCCTTCTCCCCCCATTCTCTCTCCTTCTCTCCCCCTCTCTCCCCTTCTCGCCCTTTCTCTCCCCCCCCTTCCGCGATCTCTAAAGGACTTACCGTTACTGTGGCACCCATTTACCTTCCTCTTCATCACGCAGACAGCGCTCCTCCGCTTTCCCTGGCCCCCGCCGCTGCGATGTGTTTGTGTGTGTGTGTGTGTGTGTGTGTGATCGGTCGATGCAGCTCGCGGTTTCAACGCGGACGGTCGATCCAGCTCGAGGCTTTCCAGGTGAGTGCCCTTGAGCTGGAAGGTCAAAGACTCTTTTTAACTCGCTGATTAGGGCGCCCAAGTGGGACAGCCCCTTTTAGAAGAGTTTGAAAAAATGACATGTTGAAGACCTCCTTCGACTATGTAGAAGACCAGCTTCGACCAGCTACGACTAACTACAACTAACTTCGGGAAAATTGGACACCGAATAGTGGAGAGTGAAGACGACCTCCTTCGATCTCCTTCGACCTCCCTTCGACTATGATGAAGACTATCTACGACTACCTTCAACTGCCTTCGACTACCCTCGATTATCCATGACTAACATGCCGACCTACTATGACCTACTACGACCTACCACAACTAATGGCCCTGTCCCACGTACGAGTTCATTCAAGTGCTCTCGTGGTAAGCACGTAGAATGAACGTAGCGGGTACATCGGAGCTCGGGGACATCTCTTAGCGGTTCGTAACGCTAACGGCAGGTACTCGGGAAGACTCGCTAATGGCAGGTAAACTCGGGAGGACTCGTGAAGATTTTTCAACATGTTGAAAAATGTCCACGAGAGACCCGAGTACTTACGAGCGGCCATTACCGTAAATCTCCGAGTTCGAATCAGGGCAAACTCGGGGAGAACTCTTGAATGAACTCTTACAGTGGGACAAGGCTTTAAACCTACGAGTAAAAAATGTCAACATTTTTTCCATGGCAACCTTTTTTTACTCACAGGCATTTTTTAACATATTGAAAAAACGCCGCGAACTAGCTGAGGCCTCGAGTATGCTGAGACCACTCTCTAGCATGAAGGAGAGTTACGAAGACCTCCTACGACCTCGTGTCGACCATGCTGCGAGTATGAGTCGAGTGCAAACTTGCCAAGACTCGCCAAATAGGTCGCCCATGTGGGAATGTAATGGCAATGTTTTGATATTTACTTATAAGACACCACTAAACATAAAAATATTAAAATAAAATAAGTGTGCCTAATGGCATGGTAAACCTTAATTCCAGCTGACAAAACATAATGCGTGCAAGAATGGAGACTCGTTTCTTCAAATTTCAACTGCTTTTGGAGATCTAAAAAGTAAAAAATCCAGAGAATGTAGGTACAATAAACATATTAAAAAGACATTTGGACTGGTGCATGGACAGGAAAGGTTAAAGGGAAATGGACCAAATGTGGGCAGATGGGACAAGCTTAGATGGTGCATCTTAGCTAACATGGACATGTTCAGCTATAGGACTTGTTTTTTGTGCTGTATGACATGATTATGTTTAAAAAAAAGATATTTTCTCTCCCTCCCTCTTAATTTTCCTTCCTTTTTATACATGTTGACATTGATTTAAATAATCTAACCTACAGTACCATGATCGCTCAGGGAGCTACAATTAGTATTCTCTATCTGATTGCTTGAGAAGATAAATTAATACTTGCTCTGTCTGCACAGCTATTCCATGGGGAGCACGGCACTGAAATGGATTTCCATTCACCACAGGTTCCAAAGCAAGAACTCATAGTAAGTTAGCGAGGCTTTTCTCCTCAGGCAGTTTCACAGGTTTGAAAATGACTTGGCTCCACACTAATTCTGCGGCGTAGGAAAATCTTAATGCATAAATTCTGTAAATATGGTATCGCCATTGCACACCATTTCCACATGACTTGACAGAGAGCAATCTTGTGTAGGAAGGAACTGCAGATGCTGGTTTATACCGAAGATAGACACAAAATTGAGAGGGTTTGAGAGGGAAGCATAAATCAGCCATGATTGGATGGCGGACTAGACTAGATGGGCTGCATGGCCTAATTCTGCTCCTATAACATATGAACATGAGAAGGCTGGAGTAACTCAGCGGGTCAGGCAGCATCTCTGGAGCAAGGGAATACATGACATTTCGGGTCGGAACCCTTCCTCAGACCCTCCAGTGGTCCAGGATGACTGAAGTCAACGCTCTTCTGAAGATTGGTACACTGCAGGCACACACATACACACATTCCCACACCCTCTTCCTCAGCTTCCATCTCACAACCTGCATCTTAATCTTCACCCCCCCTCCTCATCCCTTTGTGCTTTCTCGCATGTCTGGGGCCAGGGCCGGATTTAGATGAAGAGAGGCCCTAAGCTGTTCCACTTGTGAGGCCCCCTCCGCGTTGGTTTTCAGCGCTGGCGGCGAGGCAGCAACCGGACAGGCATGGCGGCCAAATCTCCCACAATTCAAAGCGAGGGAGACAGTGCCCAGCGCCGACCAGTTGCCGTTGCAGTGCGCATGCGCAGGGCGGCCGATGATGTGCTGGCCCTGGTTGTGCGCATGTTCAGGGGGGAGGACGTGTAGGCCGCAGCAATGCGCATGTGCAAGGCGGCCTGCCGTGCCGGCGGATGAGGAGCGAGCGGAGCCCGGCGGCCCGGAAACGGATAGCGGGGGGAGATGGAGAGGGAGAGATAGAGAGGGGGGCCCGCACAGAGTTGAACACTAGGTGTCCTGCCTTGGCCGGAGGCCCCCCTAGACCTCGAGGCCCTAAGCTTAAGCTTGTCTAGTTTATAGGTAAATCCGGCCCTGTCTGGGGCCTATCTCAGTTTATCTGGTACTCTTTCCTCTCTAAGCTCCTTCCCCCTGCATTTATCTCTTAATATTTTAGTTTCCTTCCCCTTTCTTCCTCAATTCTCCAACTCTCTGTCCCACCCCACCAGCACTACCCACCTGCTTCACCACCAACCACAACTACTGATAGCCCATGTCACAGTTGTCCAACCACTTTCCCCACATCAGCTTTGGGCAAGGTGTGCTGCCTATAGCCTGTGACCTCACACTGTTCCTCCTGTACCACTCCCAGGTAACCTCAAGAAAATCCTCAGCCACATTGTTATCAGGGTGCAGTTTTGAAGTAGGCTGTGGGTTTTTCACAAACTAACTCTTGCAGTCCGCTATTAATCTGATGAATCTGCACTGTCCTCACACCATGACATACTTGCTCAAGATGGGTGACAGAAAACCGAGTGCCTAAAGACACAGTAAGGGGGACAGAGGCCATGTGAATTCAGAGACAGTATATGTAGGAAGGACTGCAGAAGATAGACACAAAATGCTGGAGTAACTCAGCGGGTCAGGCAGCATCTCTGGATAGAAGGAATGGTTGACGTTTCGGGTCGAGCCACTTCTTCGGACAGCATGGTAGACGGAGACTCTGAAGAGTTTAAGGTCATTGTACGTTCTGATTTGAGACAACAACCGAATGAGATGCCTCATCATTCGAGGAACCACAAGATGATGGTTACAAAGCCACCCGCAGAGGCTTAAGTATAATGACAGGCTGGTGCCACATGCTCCCTGCTGAGAACAGATCTAGCTTATTTAATAGATCACAGATGCCAGACTTTGCTGAAAGCTTTTCAATTAAATTGATTTAGAATTCCTTAACTCGCAACCAGTTCGAATAGCTGGTAATAATTATCTTCTATATTGTGCATATTCTCCAATTGTCATGTTAGTTATAAAATTATAAGCATATTTTAACCCTTTTTTTTTGTTGACAATTGTGCAATATTGTGATAGGAAGTAAAATAATATAACTTGTTATGATGAGACTTTAGGGGAGGTTTAAAAAAAATTAACATAGGCAGCAATTGACCCAAACTTACTAAAAAAAACCCAGAGATACATATCAGGAAAATCTATAGATGAAAGAAGGTTCATTATTATGAATTGTAAACAAAAGTGAACTTTTGAAAAAAGGTCAAAGCATGTGGTCTAAAATTGGATTTAGGGTATTCAAAGATGTTTAGATAAGAACAAACAAAAAGTAGCCAATGTTATTCCAAATGTTTACATTAGTTGCTATGTGATAGTGAGAACATCTTATATAATTACATAAGATGATACATAGTAGATCCGTAACTGCGAAGGTAGAACGTCATAAGCAGTTGCACAATCATAGTCTGTAGAAAAATGTATCTAATGAACATGAAGGAGAATGTAAAGCATGCATGGTATGTCACTTTAAGATGAATTCAGATTCAGCCTACATAAACATATATTGAATACATTTCTGAGTAACTATTCATCAAGCATGATTACACAAATAGGCAGATTCCTCCTCCCAAGTGTCTGCAATATGTTTTTATTAGCTCTCATGTTGAAAACAACAACCAAAGCTAAGAAGAATGGAATTATAGTCAGAAGGTCTGAAGTAAAACAATTTGACATTACTTAAAAGTTGAATTGAAATTGTTGACTGAGTTCTTGATTTAATATAGCTATTTAAAATATTAAGCTAAAGTTTATGGTGATATAACAGCATGATAGCAACCTGTAATGTGATTAACACAAAAACCTGGTCAGCAAGCTGTTAGGATGACAAGCTTCACCAGGAGTTGCACATTTCAGGAACTGGGTTATTTCAATCTGCCATTTGCTCTTCCCTTACCATTCAAATCGAATTTTTCAGAATATCTTAGATTTGCACATCAGTCATTCATTCAATTTAAATCTGGTAATTAATACTCCATGTAACTTTTTAATTATATGGTTATCGTTGGTACAATATCAATCAATCTCAGTAAAGGACTGGAGTCTAATTTCAACTGGTGATATTTATGAAGATTTTTTTAAATCAATTTTTAATATCTCTGTTTTTTGTTTTACGTTTTGTTTCTACCAACTATTTTTCTTTCTCTTAAAGCAGTTTTTCGTTCTATTTCATTTTTATCAATTTGAATGTGAGTTATTCCTCTGTTATTCTGTCAAAACTTCAATCCCATCATTCACCTAGTCCCATATGCCCCCTGTTGTCTCCGCCTCTCTGTTTACTTTAGTTTAGTTTAGTTTAGTTTAGTTTAGTTTAGAAATCACAGAGTGGAAACAGGCCCTTCCGCCCATTGAGTTCTTTAGTAACTTGTCAGTTTCAGTGTTGAACTAAATTAAGGCGCATGTTGCAATCAAAGCGCTTGAACAATTGGTTGGGAAGAAAGCTATCCTACAAGCACTAGGAACACTATCCTACAAGCACTAGGGACAATTTTACAATATTACCAAGCCAATTAACCTACAAACCTGTATGTCATTGGAGTGTGGGAGGAGACCAGAGCTCCTGGAGAAAACTCACGCAGGTCACGGGGAGAACATATAAACTCCGTACAGACAGCACCGGTGGTCAGGATTGAACTTGGATCACTGGCGCTGTAAGATAGCAACACTACCACTGCGCCACCATGCCACTTCTGCTGTCCAACTCCAAAAATCTTCAAGCTGATGGGTTGATGGGTGAAAGTCTATGTAATGGCACAAAACTTTAAATGAATTAATCCAGAAAACCAGATAAATATCATCAGAAAAAAATAGTCAACACAAAGTAAGTTTGGTTCCATTTTGCCAATTGAGGGAATGTTTACATTTTGGTCTGTTTTTACCAGTTTTCTTGAATGGTCATTAATCTGAACTAGTAGCTATTTTTTTCTACAGTTGCAACATGGTGACTCACGGTGACTCACCAGGTACTGTAGTTACTGCCTCATAGTTTTGGCAAACTGGGCCCAATCCTGCATGGAGTTTAGGTGCATTCACAGTGACAACGAGCCGTACTGCAGACCAAAGGCATACGAGCAAAAAGGTTAATTGGTCATAGTTATTTATCCATCGTGTAGGTTGGTTAGGGCGGGAGATTGCAACCTTCACGTGGTCCACCTTGTTCCAATGAATGCAATCAACCTGGTGTGCACAATCAAATAAGATCAAACAGAACAAGTTGTCCTACAACTTCAGGCTGTGCACGCCATACGCAAGAAGAAGTGTAGGTTGGTAATAAAATAATTAGGGTGGGGTTGATGGGCATGTGACAAAGAATCAAGGAGACATGCAGAATCACGTGATGTGCCTCAACTACATGCTGTGGGAGTTGGTGGACCCCTTAGTGGTTCCTGGTGATCGCATCTGCAGCAAGTGTTGGTTGATCGAGTTACAAGCGCTGCGGTGCATCAGGGACAGAGAGAATGACCTGGATGCTGGGTTTCAAGAGGCAGTCACCACTTTTAGAGTAACTGCGTCCAGTTTGGTCTGTGATCACAAGGGTAGTGTGACTGCAAATATGGCAGGCAGGATAGAGGTAAGGGCAATGTTACAGGAGCCTCAGCCCTGGAGCTTGTCAAGCAGATCCTAGATTCTTGCTCCCTGTGCAGGTGAGTGTGGGGGATGTTGAAAGGATAAGTAAACTGGTCATGGCACTGTGGACCAGGGAGCCATTCAAGAGGGGAGAGAGAAGAGTCAAGTTGTTGTCATTGGGGATGGTATAGTCAGGGGTACGGGCATGATTCCTTGACATGAGGATTGAGAGTCCCAAAGGCTGTGTTGCCTGCCTGGTGCCTGGGTTCGGAACATCTCGTCTGAACAGGGTCTTGGTGAGACCACACCTGGAGTATCACATACAGTTTTGGTCTCCAAGTCTGAGGAAAGACATTCTTGCCATAGAGGGAGTACAGAGAAGGTTCACCAGACTGATTCCTGGGATGTCAGGACTCTCATATGAAGAAAGACTGGATAGACTCGGCTTGTACTCGCTAGAATTTAGAAGATTGAGGGGGGATCTTATAGAAACTTACAAAATTCTTAAGAGGTTGGACAGGCTAGATGCAGGAAGATTGTTCCCGATGCTGGGGAAGTCCAGGACAAGGGGTCACAGTTTAAGGATAAAGGGGAAATCCTTTAGGACCGAGAGGGGAAAACATTTTTCTCACAGAGAGTGGTGAATCTCTGGAACCACAGAAGGTAGTTGAGGCCAGTTCATTGGCTATATTTAAGAGGGAGTTAGATGTGGCCCTTGTGGCTAGAGAGATCAGGGGGCATGGAGAGAAGGCAGATACAGGATACTGAGTTGGATGATCAGCCATGATCATATTGAATGGCGGTGCCGGCTCGACGGGCCGAATGGCCTACTCCTGCACCTATTTTCTATGTTTCTATGAATGAGGGAGCTATTCCGATGAGACGGACTCCACTTGAACCCAGCTGCCTAGAGTCCTGTCAAAACACATAACTAGGGCCGTAGATAGGGCTTTAAATTAAATAGTGTGTGTGGGGGAGGCAACAAATTGGAAATGTATGGGTGAAGTTAAAGGGAAGGTGCGTGTTGAAGAGGTTACTGAAGTCTCCAGAAATAATAGGACAGAAAGTTTAGGAAGGGTCAGGCAAATGAGGACCAATGTAAAAAGAGGGGTAGTGAATACTGAACTAAAGGTGTTATATTTAAAAGCACAGGGTATACAGAACAAAGTGGATGAGCTTACAGCACAGTTAGGAATTGGTAGGTACAACGTTGTGGGCACTAAGGAGATGTGGCCGAAAGAAGATCGGAACTGGAAGCTAAATATCTAGGGTAGCACATCCTATCGGCAGATTGGTGGGCAGGCTGGTGGGCAGAGGGGGTGGGATAGCTCTGCTGGTAAGGAATGAAATTCAGTCCTTAGTAAGGGATGACATAGAACGGATGGATGTAGAATATTTGTGGGTTGAGCGAAGAAATTGCAAGGGTAAAAGATCCTGATGGGAGTTATACACATTTGTATCTCCTGATGTGATTTATACACAGGGCTACAACAGTAACCAGAATGTTGTGTACAAATTACATCAGGAGATACAAACGGCATGTAAGAAAGGCAATGTTACAGAGGTCATGGTCAATATTTTTTCAATTCAATTTATTGTCATTTGGACCCCTTGAGGTCCAAACGAAATGCCGTTTCTGCAGCCATACATTACAAACAAATAGACCCAAGACACAACATAATTTACATAAACATCCATCACATTGCTGTGATGGAAGGCCAAAAATACTTTTCTCTCCACTGCACTCTCCCCCCCCATATCAGAGTCAAAGTCAAAGCCCCCGGCGGGCGATGGCGAATTGTCCCGTGGCCATTAAAACCACGGCGGGTGATGCAAGGTCGCGCACCGGGTCTTGGTGTTAGAGCCCCCGGCGCGCGCTCGCAAACTCCCGCGGCCATTCCAAGCCGCGCGGGGCGATGGTGTAAGGCCCCGCTCCAGGAGCTCTTCAACCCCGCAACTCGGACGGGAGAAGTCGCCGCTGCGGAAGCCCCGAAAAGCGGTCTCCCTCCAGGGACCCGCGGGCTTCCGGTGCCGTCCGCCAAACCCGCAGTTGCAGCCTCCGAAACTCCGGGGATCGGGTCGCAGCAGCGTCCACCACAGCTCCACCCGCTCTGGACTCGGCCAGCTCCGCGACGGTGAGGTGAGTATCGGCACTGGAGCCCCCGGTTTTCCTGTTGGAGGCCGCTCCTCGTTGCAGCCCCAACGACAACGGAGACCCGACAAAGAAAAGGTCGGGTCTCCCGTGCAGGGAGAGATTTAAAAGTTACCCCCAACCCCCCACACCACCCCCACCCCCCCACACACATACCCCAACAAAAATAACAAAAACTACATTAAAACATAGACATAAAATAATAAAAACGCAGACGGACTGCAGAGGCCGCTGCAGACGAGAGTCGCGCCGCCGCTTCCACAATATGCAGATAGACTGAGAAAATTAGGTTGCTGCTGGATCCCAAGAGAAGGAATTTGGGGAGTGCCTTCGAGAAGGCTTATTAGAGTAGCTTGTAGTCGAGCCTACTAAGGAATAGGCAATTCTGGATTTGGTATTGTGCAACAAACCAGATTTGATTCTGGAGCTTAAAATAAAGGAACCCCAAGGAGGTAGTGACCATAACATGATAAAATACAACTTGCAGTTTGAGAGGGAGGAGATGAAATGGGATGTGACGGTATTACTGTTGAGTAAAGGTGACTACAGAGGCATGAGGGAGGAGCTGGCTAAAGTTGATTTGAAAGGAACCCTGGCAGAAATGACGGTGGAGCAGCAATGGCAGGAATTTCTGGGATTAGTTCGGAAGATATAGGATCTTTAAGGGCCTGTCCCACTTATGCGACTGCCAGCACAGGTGGCCAAAAATTTTCAACATGTTCAAAATCCAGCAGCGACCAGAACACAGTACGACTCTTTGCACGACTACTCACGACCATACAGGCTTCACCCCGTGACATGTTGCCAGGGTGTTGCCTGTATGGTCGTGAGTCGTCTCCTAGTCACCCAAAGAGTCGGAGCGTCTTTCTGGTCGCCGCTGAATTTTCAACATGTTGAAAATTTTCGGCGACCTATGACGGGTGCTGGCGTAAGTGGGACAGGCCCTTTATTTCGCAAAGAGGGAGAAAGATTCTGAGGGGAGAATGTGGCAACCGTTGCTGACAACAGAAGTTAAAGATAGCATAAAACTTAAAGAGGAGGCATGTAATATTGCAAAGATTAGTGGGAAGCTAGAGGATTGGAAGGCTTTTAAAGAGCAATAAAAATCAATTAAAAAAGGTAATACAGGTACACAACCTTTTATCCGAAATTCGAAATAAAACCGAAAAGCTCCGAAAACCGGACATTTTTTCCAGGATGTCGTCTGCACACCAAAGCTCGCGTTTAGCGCCAAACTTGACCCGAAACGACCCACGGTCAACCCAGGTCTGTACTACTGTAGCTACTTAACATCTGTAAATCATTGCTTAAATGTTAGTCAGTTAGTTTGGAGGTCTTTTATGTGGTGTGGGGGGAAGGGGGAAACTTTAATTCTTAGTCCCCTACCTGGTCGGAGAGGCAGCATCCCTCCAAGCTGCTTCTTCGCCCCGTCCTCGCGGCCTGCCATCGAGAGTGGAGCGGCGTTTCCTGTCAGGACCGGCCGGGACTACAGCTTCGGCGGCGGCGCAGCGCTGGGATACCAGCGGGGAGCGGGCAATGCCTTACCGGGTCGCCGTGCGGTAAGCTCCGGAGCATTGTGGCCGCCGACTTCCAACATCGCGGAGCTGGAGCTGCGGGCGTCCAGCCGCGGGCGGCACTGGATTTGGAGCGCCGCGGAGCCAGGGATCGAGTTCGCCAGGGTCGGAGCTCCAACCGGCGCGGCCTGAGGGCCACGAGTGCCCCGGTCTCCGGTCTCCGGGGAGGAGGCAGCCGCTCCAGACTTTCCCAGCCGCTGAAGAATTGTTTCACCTGACACTGGAGTTCACGGCAAGAGGGCCCTGAAAATCATCGGACTGGCTACTGCATGTAAGTATATGTTCATGTGTTTAGCTTAGTTTGAGCCAGTTTATGTTTAAAGTTTTACTTAATGTTTTATCTTTTTTTTTTTATTATTTATTCGGGGAATTCAAGAATCCCCGAGCTAGGCCACCTAAGGGCATGTAGCCCCGCTAGGGTGACAAGAGAGCGCTACCCCCCTCACCGAGTAACTGCCGGGATCGAGGTGCAAACTCGCGACCTTGTGGCCATGAGCCGAGCACTCTACCACTGAGCCACTTGGTCCCCTGTAATGTTTTATCTAAAAAATGTTAAAATCTACACAAAAAATCTTCCATTCCGAAATACGAAAAATTCCGAAATCCGAAAAGTGTCTGGTCCCAAGGCTTTCGGATAAAAGGTTGTGCACCTGTACGAGGAGAAAAGATGATATATGACGGTAAGCTAGTCAATTATATAAAAAAAGATAGCAAAGATTTCTTCAGATATCAAAGTGTAAGAGAGAAGCAATTGACATTGGATCACTGTAAAATGATGCTGGAGAAGTGATAATGGGAAATAAAGAGATGGCAGATGAATTAAATGAGTTTTTTGGGTCAGTCTTCACAGCGCAAGACACCAGCAAGGTGCCTGAAATTCAAGAGAGTCAGGGGGTGGAAGTTAGTTGAGTGGCTATTACTGTAGGGGCTGTCCCATTGTACGGGCTAATTCAAGAGCTCTCCCGAGTTTTAAAAAAAACTCGTGGTAAGCACGTAGAATGTACGTTGCGGGTACGTCGGAGCTCGGGACGTCTCTTAGCAGCTTGTAACGCTAACGGCAGGTACTCGGGAAACGCGGTAAGCTCGTGAAGACCCGTGAAGATTTTTCAACATGTTGAAAAATGTCCACGAGAGCCCCGCGTACCTACGAGCGGCTATTACCATAATTCTCCGAGTTCGAAAGGGGAAACTCGGGAGAACTCTTGAATTAGCTCGTACAGTGGGACAGCCTCATAAGAAGAAGGAGCTGGGAAAGGTGAAAGGTCAGTAGGTGAATAAGTCACCTGGACCAGATGGACTACAGATTACCAGGATTCTGAAAGAGGCAGCGTTAGAGATTGTGGAGGCATCAGTGGTGATCTTTCAAGAATCACTAGTCAAGTATGATCCCAGAGTACTGGAATATTGCAAATGTTATGCCGCTGTTCAAGAAGGGAGTGAGGCAAAAGAGAGGAAACTATACGCCAACGATAGTCACAAAAAGCTGGAGTAACTTAGTGGCTTGTACACTATGGAGTTTAGAAGGATGAGGGGGGTCTCATTGAAACATATAAGATTGCTATGGGCTTGGACACGTTAGAGGCAGGAAACATGGTCCCGATGTTGGGGGAGTCCAGAACCAGGGGCCACAGTTTAAGAATAAGGAGTAAGCCATTTAGAACGGAGATGAGGAAACACTTTTTCTCACAGAGAGCGGTAAGTCTGTGGAATTCTCTGCCTCGGAGGGCAGTGGAGGCAGGTTCTCTGGATGCTTTCAAGAGAGAGCTAGATAGGGCTCTTAAAAATAGAGGAGTCAGGGGATATGGGGAGAAGGCAGGAACAGGGTACAGATTGGGGATGACCAGCCATGATCACATTGAATGGTGGTGCTGGCTCAAAGGACAGAATGGCCTACTCCTGCACCTATTGTCTATTGTCTATTGGGTCGTGCAGCATCTCTGGAGAAAAGGAATTGGTGAGGTTCCTTTAGTTTGAAGAAGGTTTTTGACCCGAAACTTCACCCATTCCTTTTCTTCAGAGATTCTGCCTTACCCGCTGAGTTACTCCAGCATTTTGTGTCTATCTTTCCATCATAGTTATAGTGTATTGTAAGAATCCTTGGATACCTGGTGTGTATCTAAGAGTGTTCATGAAACTCATTATGTTTGTTATAGAATCCTGTTCAAAATTTGGTTTGATGTGAACAAGTATTTATTCCAGTTGCTGCAGTCATGTCTATGCTAGGTCTCCAATTAATTAGGAATAATATTTCAGAAAAAAGGTTGCTTTTATTTTATCCTCACAGCTGAGCATCATTAGACTTTATTCATTTGTATATATTCTGCGGTTTGCAACTATAAGTATCATCCATTCAATGTGATAATTAATTTCTGGCTGAACTGGAAGCTGCCATCATCTATAGAACTAAAAGTCTCAACTTGACCACTTCCTGTCTGCGTGTATAGTGATTTTAGAAAAAACGCTAACTTTATGTCGCTATAATTTTTGGCCATCTTACTTACAGTCCTCATCCGCCTAGGCAACCCTGAGGATTTTTCCGATCGATGAAAAATAAAAAAGTTATGAGTGTTTAAAAAAATATTGAGTTCAGCTGATTGGTTCTCAAGTCAAGTTCAAGTTCAAGTTCAAGTGAATTTATTGTCATGTGTCCCTGTATAGGACAATAAAATTCTTGCTTTGCTTCAGCACACAGAACATAGTAGGCATTTACTATAAAACAGAAAAGTGTGTCCATATACCATAATATAAATATATGAATAAATAAACTGGTAAAGTGCAAATAACAGAAGATGGATTATTAATAATCAGAGTTTTGTCCGAGCCAGGTTTAATAGCCTGATGGCTGTGGGGAAGTAGCTATTCCTGAACCTGGTTGTTGCAGTCTTCAGGCTCCTGTACCTTTTACCTGAAGGTAGCAGGGAGATGAGTGTGTGGCCAGGATGATGTGTGTCTTTGATGATACTGCCAGCCTTTTTGAGGCAGCGACTGCGATAAATCCCCTCGATGGAAGGAAGGTCAGAGCCGATGATGGACTGGGCAGTGTTTACTACTTTTTGTAGTCTTTTCCTCTCCAGGGCGCTCAAGTTGCCGAACCAAGCCACGATGCAACCAGTCAGCATGCTCTCTACTGTGCACCTGTAGAAGTTAGAGAGAGTCCTCCTTGGCAAACCGACTCTCCGTAATCTCCTCAGGAAGTAGAGGCGCTGATGAGCTTTCTTGATAATTGCATTAGTGTTCTCGCACCAGGAAAGATCTTCAGAGATGTGCACGCCCAGGAATTTGAAGCTCTTGGCCCTTTCAACCATCGACCCGTTGATATAAATGGGGCTGTAGGTCCCCCTCCTACTCCTTCCAAAGTCCACAATCAGTTCCTTGGTTTTGCTGGTGTTGAGGGCCAGGTTATTGCGCTGGCACCATATGGACAGTTGCTCAATCTCTCTTCTATACTCTGACTCATCCCCATCAGTGATACATCCCACAACAGTGGTGTCGCCAGCGAACTTGATGATGGAGTTCGCACTGTGACTGGCTACGCAGTCATGAGTATAGAGTGAGTACAGCAGGGGCTGAGCACGCAGCCTTGAGGCTGACAGCTGTAATCGATGAATAACAGCCTGACATATGAGTTTTTGTTGTCCAAGTGGTCCAGAGCGGAATGGAGGGCCAGCGAGATCGCATCCACCGTTGATCTGTTGTGGCAGTAAGCGAATTGCAGTGGGTCCAGGTTTTTGTCGAGGTAGGAGTTGATTTGCTCCATGATCAACCTCTCAAAGCACTTCATCACCACCGGCGTTAGTGCCACTGGTCGATAGTCATTGAGGCACGTCACCTTACTCTTCTTGGGCACCGGTATAATTGATGCCCTTTTAAAGCAGGTGGGGACCTCAGACCTCAGTCTCTCACCTGTCAATCACCACAATTAAGGTATCGCCCCTTCTGGGGGGGGGGGGGGGGGCAGGACTATAAACTGAAAGATGGCAGATGTGCAGGAGTGGGCGCCGTCTGTGTATGGCAGCCTGCCCGCAGTCCGTCTCTTCACCTTTTTTTATTTTAAGTCCTGTTAAAAAAAAATGTCTGTTAGTTAGTTGAAGGTCTTTTATGTGGTGGGTGGGGAGGGGGGAAGGGGGAAACTTTATTTCTTAGTCCCCTACCTGGTTGGAGAGGCAGCATCCCTCCAAGCTGCTCCTTCGCCCCGTCCTCGCGGCCTGCCATCGAGAGTGGAGCGGCGTTTACTGTCGGGACCGGCCGGGACTACAGCTTCAGCGGCGGTGGCGCAGCGCTGGAATACCAACAGGGAGCGGGTGATGCCTTAACGGGTCGCCGTGCGGTAAGGTCCGGAGCGCTGTGGCCGCCGACTCCCAACATCGCGAAGCTGTGGCTGCGGGCGTCCGGCCGCGGGCGCCGCTGGATTTGGAGCGCCGCGGAGCCAGCGATCGAGTTCGCCGGGGTCGGAGCTCCAACCGGCGCGGCCTGAGGGCTACGAGTGCCCCGGTCTCCGGTCTCCGGGGAGGAGGCAGCCGCTCCAGACTTTCCAAGCCGCTTGAGGAATTGTTTCACCTGACGCCGGAGTTCCATCTTCTCGGCAAGAGGGCCCTGAAAATCATTGGACTGGCTGTAAGACCACAAATGGGCCCCGACCTCGGGTGTTTCAGAGGAAGAGGACTTAACTTTCTGGTGCCCCCACAGTGGAAATTTTTGATTCTGTTGTGGGGGGATGTTTGTGTTGAACTCTATAATGTGTTGTGTCCATTTTCTTTATCTTTTTTAATCTTTTTCTATGGTATGGAAACTTATTATCTATTTTATGTAAAGCACTTTGGTGTCAATGCGAGTTGATTTAAAACGTGCTATATAAATAAAACTTACTTACTTACTATAAAACCTCATATGCCTGGACGTGAGTCAGTCACTCTGGAAGATCGTGAGGGAGCGTCTACAACTGTCATTCTTAGCTGTGAATCAACTGAACTGTGAGTCTGCAATGTACTTGCAATAAATGATTTGTTAGCCCTTAATGACAATGCGGGGAGGGAGATTGCTACCTTCATGTGGTCCGCCCTGTTTCGACAAGTGCAATCAATCTGGTGTGCACAATCAAATAGGATCAAATAGAACAAGTTGTCCTACAACTTTAGGCTGTGCACGCCATACGCAAGAAGAAGAAGAATGACAATGCAATGAGTTGTTTGGCAATTTGGTGGCTTGCAATCTGCTTGAAATGCTGTGAAATTGGATGTGGTGGCCTGCATTCTGCTTGAAATACTGTGGAATGAGATGTGGTGGCCTGCACTCTGCTTGAAATAGTGTGGAATTAGATGTGATGGCCTGCACTCTGCTTGAAGTGCTGTGAAATTGGATGTGGTGGCCAGCACTCTGCTTGAAATGCTGTGAAATTGAATGTGGTGGCATGCACTCTGCTTGAAATGCTGTGAAATTGTATGTGGTGGCATGCACTCTGCTTGAAATGGAATTTCAACAAATGGCCGTGTGAACGGCCAGCTCACCAGCCCTGAGTGACTGATCTGCCAGCCCACCAGCCCTGATTAACTGAGCAGCCAGGCCACCAGCCCTGAGTGACTGAGCTGCCAGTCCACCAGCCATGAGTGACTGAGCTGCCAGCCCACCAGCCATGAGTGACTGAGCTGCCAGCCTACCTACCAGGCCTGTGTGACTGAGCTGCCAGCCCACCAGGCCTCAGTGACTGAGCTACCAGCCCACCAGGCCTCAGTGACTGAGCTGCCAGCCCAAGAGTCCATTCAGCCCACAATGTCCATACTATCCCTCTGGAAACCAGCCCGTACTAGTGCTCCAGAAAGCCCCACCCCCTCCCACTGGCCACCAATATTGGAATTGATGGAGAGTGTGGAATTAGATGTGATGGCCTGCACTCTGCTTGAAGTGCTGTGAAATTGGATGTGGTGGCCAGCACTCTGCTTGAAATGCTGTGAAATTGAATGTGGTGGCATGCACTCTGCTTGAAATGCTGTGGAATTGTATGTGGTGGCATGCACTCTGCTTGAAATGGAATTTCAACAAATAGCCGTGTGAACGGCCAGCTCACCAGCCCTAAGTGACTGATCTGCCAGCCCACCAGCTCTGATTAACTGAGCAGCCAGGCCACCAGCCCTGAGTGACTGAGCTGCCAGTCCACCAGCCATGAGTGACTGAGCTGCCAGCCCACCAGCCATGAGTGACTGAGCTGCCAGCCTACCTACCAGGCCTGTGTGACTGAGCTGCCAGCCCACCAGGCCTGTGTGACTGAGCTGCCAGCCCACCAGGCCTCAGTGACTGAGCTGCCAGCCCAAGAGTCCATTCAGCCCACAATGTCCATACTATCCCTCTGGAAACCAGCCTGTACTAGTGCTCCAGAAAGCCCCACCCCCTCCCACTGGCCACCAATATTGGAATTGATGGAGAGGTGGAATATTGCGTAGAGGGACCAAACCTCCCGTGTGAACATGGAACCCAACAGGTCCCATTTAGTCCAGTAAAAAATACAAACAAAACTGTTGGATCCTGCCACCCATTGTCTCTGATTTAATCACCTGAGTGTTCCCATAGCCAAATCCACTACCCCCAACTCCCATTCCCCCTCTGCTGTCCGATCTTCCCATATTGACTTTGGTAGTTGTTGTGTTACGACTGTGGTAATAACTGAAGCCTAACACCATGATAAAGGTCCAAAGACTTTATTAACGACATAGCACAGGTAACGTCATGCTAGCATGTTTATCTAATTCTAAGGGAAACAGGCAGGGAGGATTACTGTAAAAGCAAGTGGGTGTAACTACAAAAGCGTGATTCATAACATGAGTGACACTGACCTACATCCGCCCTCTTAAAGAATCAATTACAGTACAAACCCATTAACTAAGTAAGGCATGCATAGCAATTGATAATAAACTGGAGGAAAGTCAAACATAATTAGGGTACTTCAAAACCGGCTTACAAACATGACCAGGTTTTGATATGATAGAGACCATCTCCATTCTATCTCCCCGGGGAGAGAGCAGGTGGCTTCACAGGTGAGGGAGACTGAACCAGCATTCCTGGAGATGAAGCAGGAGACGCAGGCGAAGTCGTCACGGAGAGCGGAGCCATTGCAAATGTGGGTTGTTGTGCTGGTAGAGGCGTAAGAGTGTCGCTAGACACAGACAAAAGTGTACTAGTACAGTCTGGATAATACGGAGGAGGAACTAGCTCGTTCACAGGCACGATATGTTGTCTGTGACGCCTGTAGGTGCTGCCATCGGCACTGACGATATACGAGCGTGGGCCCGAAGCAATTCCAGAAATCACACCAATACGGTCATGGCCTTTGTCAGTCTGTAAATGGACCACCTGCCCCTTGGTCTGTGCTGCCAGTGGCCTACTTGTTTTGTCAAACCATTGTTTTTGAATGTCATGTTTCTGTTCCAACCTGGACCGGACCTCCTCAGGTGGAATCACCTGTGGGAACAATGCCTGATCTGCCACAGGCACCGTAGAACAGGTCTGCCTCGACAGCAAACGTTGAGCGGGTGAACCCAGATTGCGTAAGTTCAACAGATCTAGGAATACATCGGATTTAGCTCTGTGGGAACGTTCCATGAGCTGTTTTGCACTTTTGTCAGCTCGTTCAGCCAACCCATTTTACTGTGGATATTCAGGGCTGCTGGTAATGTGGCGTAAGTTCCAGCGTTTAGCAAAAACCCTGAGGTGTTGGCTGGTGAATTCTGCCATTGTCATTTAGCAGTATGCCCGGAGATCCGTGGACTGAAAAATGGTGTGATAACTTCGAAATCACTCCGCTGGAACTGGGGCTGTTTAGAAAATCAATGTCAGACCATCCTGAATACAAATCAATGAGAACCTAGTACTGCTTGCCATGCCAATCAAATATGTCAGCTGCCACTGTAGACCATGGGAGTGCAGGTACCGGATGTGAAAGAAATGGTTGCTTTTGTTGGTGAGGTGCCAAACTGTTGCACACTGCACAGGATGCCACATTCTCAGTGATGTAGTCGGCCATGCCAGGCCAGTAAAACATGCTTTTAGCCCGTAGGACAGTTGCACCAGCGCCTGGGTGCCCTGCATGGACCTCGTTAAAATACTGGTTGTGTAGCGAAGCAGGAACCACAGCTTTTTGTCATAGAAACATAGAAAATAGGTGCAGGAGGAGGCCATTCGGCCATTCGAGCCAGCACCGCCATTCATTGTGATCATGGCTGATAACCCTATCAATAACCCGTGCCTGCCTGTCCCGATATCCCTTAACTCCACTAGCCCCTAGAGCTCTAACTCTCTCTCTTTAATCCATCCAGTGATTTGGCAGGAAATTCCATAAATTCACAACTCTCTGGGTGAAAAAGGTTTTTCTCACCTCAGTCTTAAATGACCTCCCCTGTATTCTAAAACTGTGGCCCCTGTTTCTGGACTCGCCCCACATTGGAAATATTTTTCCTGCATCTAGTTTGTCGAGTCCTTTTATAATTTTATATGTTTCTATAATATCCCCCCTCAACCTTTTAAACTCCAGTGAATACAAGCCTAGTCTTTTCAATCTTTCCTCATATGACAGTCCCGCCATCCCAGGGATCAATCTCGTGAACCTACGCTGCACTGCCTCAATCACAAGGATGTCCTTCCTCAAATTAGGAGACCAAAACTGTACACAATACTCCAGATGTGGTCTCACCAGAGCCCTATACAACTGCAGAACCTGAGGTTGCAGGGGAAAGTACCTGGTCGTTTGGGTGGGAAGGGACAAATTGACCAGGGAATTTCGGAGGGAACGGTCTCTACAGTAAGCAGAAAGGGGAGGAGATGGGACGATGTGGTCAGTAGTGGGATCCCGTTAGAGGTGGCAAAAATGTTGGAGGATTATATGCTGTATGCGATGGCTGATGGGGTGGAAGGTGAGGACAAGGGGGTCTCTGTCCTTGTTACGAATGGGGGGAGGGGGAGTAAGAGCAGAGCTGCAGAACCTACCTGATCTCCTGGTGGCTCAGCACTTCAACTCCCCCTCCCATTCCCAATCTGACCTTTCTTTCCTGGGCCTCCTCCATTGTCAGTTAGGCCCAGCGCAAATTGGAGGAACAGCACCTCATATTTTGCTTGGGTCGTTTACACCCCAGCGGTATGAACATTGACTCCTCTAACTTCAGATAGCCCTTGCTTTCTCTCTCCATCCCCTTCCCCTTCCCAGTTTTCCCACTAGTCTTTCTGTCTCCAACTACATTCTATCTTTGTCCCACCCCCTCCCCTGACATCAGTCTGAAGAAGGGTCTCGACCCGAAACATCGTCTATACCTTCTCTCCAGAGTTGCTGCAGAGATACTCCAGCATTTTGTGTCTAATTTACACCAGCATCTGCAGTTCTTTCTTACACACATATAAATATATATATATATACTGTATATATACACATACACACATACTCAAAAAACAAACAATAGTAGTGCAATAATAATAATAATAATAATAATAATAATAATAATAATAATAATAATAATAATAATAATAATTATTATTATAATAATAATAATAATAATAATAATAGTCTATTGTAGTTCAGAGATTATTTGAGTTTGTAGTGTTTAATAACCTGTTGGCTGTGGGGAAGAAGCTGTGCCTGTTAGAGGACGTTAGAATTTTCAGGCTCCTGTACCTTCTTCCCGATGGCAGAGGTGAAATGAGTGTGTGGCCAGGATGGTGTGGGTCTCTGATGATGCTGTCTGCCTTTCTGAGGCAGCGACTCCGATAAATCCCTTAGATGGTGGGGAGGTCAGAGCCGGTGATGGACTGGGCAGTGATCACAACTTTGTGCAGTCTTTTCCGCTCCTGGATGTTCAAGTTGCCGAACTAGGCCATGATGTAACCAGTCAATACGCTCTCTACAGTACACCTGTAGAAGTACAAGAGAATCCTCTTTGACATACCGAATCTCCGTAATCTTCTCAGGAAGTAGAGGCGTTAAAGTGCTTTATTTATAATTGCATCAGTATGCTAGGTCCAGGAAAGATTTTTGGAAATATGCACACCCAGGTATTTGAAGTTTAATGATGTGTGATTAGCAAAGTTTATAATATCTGTGGGTTCTGCACAGTAGCACATCAAGTGCAAAGAGCACGCAACAGAAACATTGCTAACTTTGTCAAACTCCAGTGAACCCCCAATTTTCTTTCACATCGATGTTTTCAGTGAAATTGAATTGTACCCTGCAAAAATCAATCCCCTTTCATTGCACTTTCATATGTTAATCTAACACCAAAATCAAAAAATTATGTCAAGTTAGTTGAACAACCTTTTAGAAAATTCATTTGGATTAATCTGAAGGAATGTGTAGGAAGTCTCTGCAGATGCTTGTTTACACCGAAGATAGACACAAAATACTTAAATGACCCGCTGAGAAGGGTCTCGACCCAAAACGTCACCTATTCCTTTTCTCCATAGATGCTGCCTCACCCGCTGAGTTTCTCCAGCATATTTTGTCTACCGCTGAGTTACTCCAGCATTTTGTGTCTATCTTTTTCCATTAATTTGAAGAAGGGTCCATCCCAAAATGCCATCTATCCATGTTCTAAAGGGATGCAGCCCGACCCATTGAGTTATTCCTGCATGTTTGTGTCTGTGGTATAAACCAACATCTGCAGTTCTGTTATTACATTTGGATTCATTTGTAACTTGTCAAATGCAGGATTATTTTACCATTGATAATAGCCAGCCACCAGTGTTGGACTTTCATATTTTCAAATTATTTTTTTCCCAAATGATTTGATGAATTATTTTAGCAACCCTTCAGTCCACTGGCACTATTCTTGTATCCAATGAATGTCAAAAGATTATTGCCAATTAACCATGTTACAGCACCTCATATTCCGTCTGGGGACCTTGCGTCCGTATGGCATTAACATTGAATTCTCCCAATTTTGCTAGCTCTTGCTGTCTCCTCCCCTTCCTTAACCCTCTAGCTGTCTCCTCCCACCCCCCCATCCGCCCGCCCTCGGGCTCCTCCTCCTCCTCCCCTTTTCCTTCTTTCTCCCCCCTCCACCCCCCATCAGTCTGAAGAAGGGTTTCGGCCCGAAACGTCGCCTATTTCCTTCGCTCCATAGATGCTGCTGCACCCGCTGAGTTTCCCCTGCAATTTTGTGTACCTTCGATATTCCAGCATCTGCAGTTCCCTTTTGAAAACCATGTTACTTCTTTGTTTTGTTACAAAAGTGGTGGAGAAACTCAGCGGGTGCGGCTGCATCTATGGAGCGAAGGAAATAGGCAATGTTTCGAGACAAAACCCTTCATCAGACTGATGTAGAGTGGGGGGGGGGGGGGCGGGAAGGAGAAAGGAAGAGGAGAAACCAGAGGGCTGAGGGAGAGCTGAGAAGGGCAGGAGACAGCAAGGGCTATCAGAAATTGGAGATGTCAATGTTCAAGCCGCTGGTGTGCAGACTTCCATACCCCACAACACTGCTCTCTCTCCCCATCCCCCCACTCGGAACAAGGGCAGAGTCTCCCTAGTCCTCACCTTCCACCCCACTAGCCGTCACATACAACAAATAATCCTCCGTCATTTTCGCCATCTCCAACGTGACCCCACCACTCGCCACATCTTCCCATGCTTTCCGCAAAGTCCGCTCCCTCCGTAACTCCCTGGTCAATTCTTCCCTTCCCACCCACACCACCCCCTCCCCGGGCACTTTCCCTTGCAACCGCAGGAGATGCTACACTTGTCGCTTTACCTCCCCTCTCTACTCCATTCAAGGACCCAAGCTGTCGTTCCAGGTACAACAGAGGTTCACCTGCACCTCCTCCAACCTCATCTATTGCATCCGCTGCTCTAGATGTCAGCTGATCTACATCGGTGAAACCAAGCGTAGGCTTGGCGATCGTTTCGCCGAACACCTCGGCTCGGTCCGCAATAACCAACCTGACCTCCCGGTGGCTCAGCACTTCAACTCCCCCTCCCATTCCGAATCCGACCTTTCTGTCCTGGGCCTCCTCCACGGCCAGAGTGAGCACCACCGGAAATTGGAGGAGCAGCACCTCATATTCCGCTTGGGCAGTCTGCACCCCAGCGGCTTGAACATTGACTTCTCCAATTTCTAATAGCCCTTGCTGTCTCCTCCCTTTTCAGCTCTCCCTCAGCCCTCTGGCTCCTCCTCTTCGTTTCTTCTTCGCCCCTCCCCCCCCCCCCCCCCCCCCCCCCCCCCCCCCCCCCTACCATACATCAGTCTGAAGACGAGTTTCGGCCCGAAACTTTGCCTATTTCCTTTGTTCCATCGATGCTGCCGCACCCGCTGAGTTTCGCCAGCACTTTTGTCTACCTTCGATTTTCCAGCATCTGCAGTTCCTTCTTGAACACTATCCTAATTGTTTCAGGTGAATTATTTTTTAATCACATATCAATATAAAAATTATAAAAATGGAAATTCTGTAATTCACCATCAGCCTTCTTAGGATCATCAATGTTAATTCCACTGTTGTAGAAGGAAGAGAGATGGACCTCGAGGGAAATGGAGGAAAGAAGAATGAAAGAACATTCAATGGGAACATACCAGTGTACCATACCAGTTAATGCAAGTCATATCAGGATATTAGGGGACAACTGTTAAAAGATAGATAATTCGCCAAAGACCAAATGGTGCAGCATTGTCTCAAACTGCCTAAGGAACTAAAGTCAGATTCACAGGCCATGCTGCTCTATTTGTGCTTCTGAACATGGCAACAACTTGTAAGGCATGGGTCCATTACAGTCAACATGAGGTTTCTGTATTATCAGTCAAGGCGTACCGTATTTTGCTGCTGTTCTTCGGGTAAGCTGAGGAATTCATCAGCTTTGGCACATCAGCCAAACCACAGTGAGGTAAAGACTTTGAGCTCCACAAGGTTTGCCTGATTTCTCAATGGCCACAGATAGCTCTCAATCTGTATTGCAAGTTCCCATAGAAAATGTTTCACATATTCGACAAAAAAATGTTTCAACTTCCTAATTTGTAAAAATCATGTATAACAGCTTGCAGAAGATCAATGTGTGTTGAGATTTGCAGTTGTCCATTTAAAATCAGCTACTCCAATTGCAAACAATGTAAACTATTGTTATCATTTTACATTGAGTACTTGATAGTTAAATTTTATCACCATTATTTGTAGAGATAATTTCAAAACAGTTTAGGTTGTGTAAATAAAAGTTTAAATTATTTATAATGATGCTTATCGTAAAAATATACAATGTTCACAATTTTGCCGGAGGTTAACGTCACTCCCTTGTACAGCCACATGTTTGTATAAGCAATACGAATAGATTGTTTTTTCACATATATTAAAAGTCATTATTGCCCTTCGGCTACACATAGAGATATCTGAGAGTTGTAGAATTCTGTAGAATTTATGTGACCTTTCCATTAAAGAAATCTAATAATGTTGAAAAGCACACCAAACCCATATGCGTAGGCATAGTTTTATAGGTCACCCCTGTTCATCTGGTAATTCTGGTTATTTTACTTTTTGTTGACACAATGAACTGAGTTATAGTGGGCAGCCTGAAGAGCACTTACATATCAATGAGTTCCCTAACATAAGTGGACTTGCATATTTATTCACCATCTGACCTGGCAATAAATGTGAATGTGAATGAATGTGGACTCTCAGCTGAATTCACTGAACCATATGCATATGAGAAGACCATTTGGCCCATCAAATATATGGCTGTACATAGAATCATAGAAACATAGAAATTAGGAGCAGGAGTAGGCCATTCAGCCCTTCGAGCCTGTACCGCCATTCAATATGATCATGGCTGATCATCCAACTCAGTATCCCGTACCTGCCTTCTCTCCATACCCCCTGATCCCTTTAGCCACAAGGGCCATATCTAACTCCCTCTTAAATATAGCCAATGAACTGGCCTCAACTACCTTCTGTGGCAGAGAATTCCACAGATTCACCACTCTCTGTGTGAAAAATGTTTTTCTCATCTTGGTCCTAAAAGATTTCCCCCTTATCCTTAAACTGTGACCCCTTGTTATGGACTTCCCCAACATCGGGAACAATCTTCCTGCATCTAGCCTGTCCAACCCCTTAAGAATTTTGGAAGTTTCTATAAGATCCCCCCTCAATCTTCTAAATTCTAACGAGTACAAGCCGAGTCTATCCAGTCTTTCTTCATATGAAAGTCCTGACATCCCAGGAATCAGTCTGGTGAACCTTCTCTGTACTCCCTCTATGGCAAGAATGTCTTTCCTCAGATTAGGAGACCAAAACTGTACGCAATACTCCAGGCTTGATACCATTACATTAGAAGTATATTTTCTTTTCAGATATAATGCTCGTGACCCATTGCTGTTTTCCTGTCAAGATATCCCGAGTAGATAATTGACAAGTGCTTGATAGCTAAGCACAGCACCTCAAAGCCCATGTAAACTTGACAAAGCCCATGTCAGCTAGTATTGATAGTGAACAGCAGGCACCAGCAACATTTGACATAGTAAAACACAAAGTACTGGAGTAACTCAGCGGGTCAGACATTTCAGGCCGGGACCTTTATTCAGACTACTCCAAATAATATGTATTGCCACAGCTAAAGGTTGGAATGTTGCAAAGGCCCCAAAAGCAGTACATTATTTTGTAATAGTTAGCGCTGGAATGATTTACTGGCAACTCTAAAAAGTAAATCGTCGTTATTTCATTTTCTGGCCGTGTGATATGTGTATTTTTAATTAATTATGTGTACGGCACCCTTTTGTGTACAAACAAAGCACTGCTCAAAAATAAAGACCAGCTGCACTTGGACATTCAGTTCAGATCCTATTTAGCAAGAATTTGAATGGCATGATAGGTTAAAGCTAGATGGACAAGTGACAAGGAACATGTTTACTTCATACTACATTCCTGGTTACAGGAGATGTGCCATGCAATGTTGAGGACGTGGTTTGGATCATAGTAGGTGTTGCAATGATTCACCCACCAGATTTGGCCTAATTCCATACCAGCCCTTGGTATCCCTAATTAGCCGATGGCTCATTCTCATGACAATGTAAGCCTATGGGGTTTGCAAAGTCCATGCTCTCCACTTGTGTATATGCTTACCTAAAAAATGTCAGGGGTAAAAGTCGTGCTTGTTTACAGAAAAAAAGTAAGAATGACTGAGAAAACTAAAGGAAGGATTGTGCCTCAACTGTGAGTTAGTACTTGATCTGGCTGTGAAGGAGGCCAAAGGCAAAAGGGTCAGAATAAGAGTGGGCAGGAGAATTGAATTCACAAGCAACTGGAAGTTCTAGGTAACTGCAACATGAATGGCAGTGTTCTACAAAACTGTGCAAAATGCAGGAAAAAGTTGGTTAAAGAAAAACAAAAAGAGGTTAAAGGACACAACGAACTGGGGTAACTGCACATCAGGTAGCATCATTGGAGAACATGGATGGGTGACGTTTTGGGTCAGAACCCTTCTTCAGACTACCTACTTGTTTATACAAAAAGAGGCTATATGGGAGAAAAGGAATGATTCTAAAGTTGTAAAATATCAGAGAGCCAAAGCGTCTTTGGATATAAATCTTAAGACATGTTTGTGATAGTTGTTAAAAAGACAAATGGGATTGCAAGTCTCATAAACAAAGACATGAACCAAAATATCACGGGTTGTGTTAATAATGAAAGTAGAAGCACTCCGCAGGAAAGGCAGCACTTATAAGGAGGGAAACAGAAGTATTGTTTCAGGATCATGACTTTTCATCATGAAACACTGGTTGGGCCACCACTTGACTCCATTATGGTCACGGTGGGAAGTCATGGGGATAGAAGATTTACTGGAGAGGTGCCAGGGATCGAATGTCAGATTGTTCTTCTCATGGCTGAAAAGGAGATTTGATTTTTAAAAAAGCTGTTCAACATAATGAATGCAAACAAAATAGATAACAAGAAAAATGTTTATTTTATGCAAGAATGGTTGGCATCTATATGCATTTCTTTCAAATTAGAACGAATCAAGACAAGGCTATGGAAAGAGGGTGAAGGATGGACTTAACTGGGTTGCTGTTGCAGGCCTAGCAGTAAATAAAATAACCCAAATATGTTCCTTTTATAATTTAATGAAATCAAGCCAAGTCATGTTGACTTTATTGTCATATGCACAACCATGGTGAGGTATGGATATGATGAAAAATATTGGTTGCAGCTATGTTACAGGCACATAGCATCGGTTATATACTCGGCTAAATATTCTGCAATTTTTTGATAAAATTGCTTGAAAGCAGATTGCAGAGATTATCAGTTTTATCAGAGTTTATTGTCGCATGAATGGACTAATGCTTCCTTCAAAATAATGATTGTAGAAATAATGATGTAAGTGTATTAAATGCTCAACATTTTCTTTATAATTTCTAAAGTGTACGTCTCTTATTTTTAACAACCTACCAAATTTCCACAGCAACAGCAATATAACAACTATAGGCTCATAACTTATGCATACACATTATTTTAACAATGTTAATGGCCCAAGGAGGGAATATGAACTATAAAGTCTTATTCCACAAATATTTTTGGGGATTTAACTAATTTTGTTAGGTTTTTTGGTTTCCCTGCCTCTAAAACAGTCTTCAATTCTATCTCTGTGCTTGATTTTGATTTTACCCACCATGCTTCTCCATCATTCCTGTTTCTTGGTCGTGTTGTTCAAATCTGTTTCATTGTTAGTTCACACTTCCAGCCAGCTCTACTTGAGAAGAGAGGTGCAGAGAATAGCTCTGAATACCTGCAATGAGATGACCAATCTTTCTTAATGTAAACAATACTGACAAGGAAGTATTTGCTGCTTGACTCCAAGGTCATTAATAATCTAATAAATGTTATTGAATTTGAATCATATGTAATGTTCAAGGTGATCTGTTTCCATCCGATGATGAATAAGTTAGGCATTTACCACAACCACACCTTCGATGCTAATCTAAATTGCGGGACATTTTAAATTTGGATAGGATTAGAATACATAACCTCTGGGAAGCTCACCCAGCTTTGCAGCCATTAGTCTACATAATCCAAATTACATAACATACCATTAAAACATTAATTCTATGGAATTTCCAACAGTAAAACAAGTCAAATTCTGGACAACAATAACACGGGATTATCTCCATGATACTCAGCCCTCTCCTCTACTCCCTCTTCACCCACGACTGCATCCCTAAGTACGGATCCAACGCCATCATTAAGTTTGCTGACGACACCACGGTGGTAGGACTGATCAGTGACAACGATGAGTCAGCCTACAGAGAGGAGGTCCAGCACCTGACAACCTGGTGTGCCAACAATAACCTCGTCCTCAACTCCAAGAAGACAAAGGAAATTATTGTCGACTTCAGGAAGGTCAGAGGAGGCAGTCATACCCCCATCCATATAAACGGGACTGAGGTGGAGCGCGTCTCCAGCTACAAATTCCTCGGGGTACATATCTCGGAGGATTTGTCCTGGTCCCTCAACACCTCCAAGCTGATCAAAAAGGCACAGCAGCGCCTTTACTTCCTGAGGAGGCTCAAGAAAGCCCACCTGTCCCCCCAGATACTGACCAACTTCTACCACTGTACCATCGAGAGCATCCTGACCACCTGCTTCATGGTATGGTACAGCAGCTGCACTGTTGCGGACAGGAAGGTACTACAACGGGTGGTGAAAACCGCGCAGCACATCATCTGTGCCCCGCTCCCTGCCATGGATGCTCTCCACCGAAAACGGTGTCTGAGACGGGCTGGGAAGATCATTAAAGACCCCTCCCACCCCAACCATGGACTGTTTGCCCTCCTCCCATCAGGGAGACGGTACAGGAGCCTCAGGTCTCGTACCAGCAGGATGAGGAACAGCTTCTACAATTATACCATCACATTGCTGAACTCGGAGTCCCGCCGATAGATTTCTCCGGTCCCTCCGTTCCCATTGTTTAATTATTCTGTATTTTTGATTATTCTGTATCTTCTTTTTTTTTTTTCTTTTTTTTTAAATTTCTATATGCACTACTACTACGGACTGACGCAAAACTGCATTTCGTTGTACCCATACTCAGTATTTGTGCAATGACATTAAAGTTGAATTGAATTGAATTGAATTGAATTCAAAGATAGCATCGAACAGAGGAATTATCGATGTTAATGTGGGCTGAAATACATTTTCAGTATTGTTATTTCAGTCTGCACAACCACATCTTATATGTTGCTGTTGGATATGATAGCAGACAAAAGATGCTATTTTCTGGAATTATGCATTGGTAAAATGGTTACAGCATGGAATGAGGCCATTTGGTCCATCAAATCAATGCCAGCTCCCAACCTAGAAACCCTCTTTATAAACTGCAAACTCTTCTACTCTCCGAGGGAATTTAACTCCTTTATTCTCGCTGGAGTTTACATTCCCCCCAAGCCTGCATACATGAGGCGCAAATGCAACTCGCTGACCAGGTAATGAGGGTAGAGAGTGACTTCCCGGACTCCATGGTCATTGTTTTGGGGGACTTTAACAAAGCTAACCTCAGCCGTGAACTTCCAAAATACAGACTTCATGTTACCTGCCCCACCAGAGGGGAGAGAACACTCGATCACTGTTATACGGCAATCAAGAACGCATATCGCTCTGTTCCCCGGGCAGGTCTGGGTCTCTCTGATCATTGTCTAGTTCACCTTATTCCGACCTACAGGCAGAAACTAAAAGCTGCTAAGCCTGTGGTCAGAACAATGAAAAAGTGGACAAGCAAGGGCATTGAGAACCTACAATCTTGCTTTGCCTGCACGGATTGGAATGTGTTCAGTGAAGCAACCACGCAAGCCTCGATGAGTATACGGACACTTTTGAGAGGACAGTTGCATTCCAACTCAGACCCGGACATGGTTCAACAACAACAAGCCCTGGTTCACTGCAGAACTCAGACAGCTCCGACGGTCTAAAGAGGAGGCCTACAGGAGTGCCTCTACAGGCAGGCCAAGTACAAGCTGAGAAGAGGAATCAGAGCTGCCAAGGAAAGGTACTCTGAGAAGTTGAGGAGCAAGTTCTCAGCTAGTGACTCTTCTTCAATTTGGAAGGGCTTTCAAGAAATTACCAGCTACAAGAGGAAAGCCCCCCGCTCTTTGGACAATCGTCAGTTGACCAACGACCTGAATGAGTTTTACTGCAGGTTTGAAAATCAGAAATGCAACCCTGGTACCCCCCTCCCCAGCCAGACCCCAGTCTACAAAGAATGGACTCTGCATCCTCTCCTTCCCATTCACACTTCACATCTACTTAAGGCAAGACTCCAGTATGAAAAGACTGGACCATTTCCGACCCCAAACAACACTTCACACCCACTCACAGCCTGACCTCAGTCTACAAAGATTGGGCCTTTCTACACCCACCCCCCTGCAATCACCACTTCACACCCAATCACCCACACCCTCTGTGCTGCACAACATAACTTATCCAATATCAACAATAAAAATAGAGGAGGTGGAGAGGCTTTTCAGAGGACAAAAGAGCCGGAAATCTCCAGGACCTGACAATGTTTCCCCCTCTACTCGTAAGCTCTGTGCCAAACAGCTGGCACCGGTCTATACAGACATTTTTAACCAGTCCCTGCATACATGTACTGTCTCTGCCTGCTTCAAAGTCTCCACTATTGTCCCTGTACTCAAAAAGGCAAGGATTACTTGTCTTAATGACTACAGGCCTGTCGCACTGACCTCTGTAGTCATGAAGACACTCGAAAGGCTTGTGCTGGCCAAGCTGAAAAATATCACAAACTCCCTGCTGGACCCCCTGCAGTTTGCATATTGGGCCAATAGATCTGTGGATGGTGCAGACAACCTGGGCCTGCACTTCATCCTACAGCACCTGGACTGCGAGGATCCTGTTTGTTGATTTTAACTCTGCATTCAACACCATTGTGCCAGAGCTACTACACTCCAAACTTTCCGAGTTGACTGTGCCTGAACCCCTCTGTCGGTGGATCACCAGCTTCCTGACAGACAGGAAGCAGCATGTGAGGCTGGGAAAGCACATCTCGGACGCGCAAACGCTCAGCATAGGAGCACCTCAAGGCTGCGTACTCTCTCCTCTCCTCTACTCTCTCAACACCAATGACTGCACCTCCACAGACACCTCTGTCAAGCTTCTCAAGTTTGCTGACGACACAACCCTGATTGGACTGATCCAGGATGGGGAGGAATCTGTCTACAGACAGGAAGTGTCACTGCTGGCATCCTGGTGCCGTAGCAACAGCCTAGAGCTCAATGCTCTTAAGACAGTGGAATTGATTGTAGACTTTAGGAGAGCTCCCCCTCCCCTCACCCCACTCACCATCAACAACACCACAGTCACATCTGTGGAGTCTTTTAATTTCCTGGGAAGCATCATCTCCAAGGACCTTAAGTGGGGGACCACCATCGACTCCACAGTCAAAAAGGCACAACAGAGGATGTACTTCCTGCGGCAGCTGAGGAAACACAATCTGCCACAGGCAATGATGGTCCAATTCTACACGGCCATCGTAGAGTGTTCTCACCTTCTCCATCATGGTCTGGTTTGGCTCAGCCACCAAGCTCGACACCTGGAGGCTGCAGCGAATCGTCCGATCAGCAGAGAAGGTTATTGGCTGCAACCTTCCCTCCATTGATGAACTGTACACTGCAAGGGCCAGGAAGCGAGCGGGCAAGATCATCTCTGACCCCTCTCACCCTGGCCACAAACTCTTTGCATCACTTCCCTCTGGAAGGTGACTCCGGATTGTCAAAGCTGCCACAGCCAGACATAAAAACAGTTTTTATCCACGAGTAGTTGCTCTACTCAACAGCCAAAAATCTGTAGCCTCCCTTTGATCTGGTATTTTGCTGGTTCACATGTTTGATCAATGGTGTTTTATCATTAATGCCTTATTATTATTCATGTTTAGTGTTTTCTGAGTCATTCGTAACTGTCACTGTATGTCATGTTGTTACTTGTGGGCAGAGCACAAGGCAAATTCCTTGTATGTGAATACTTGGCCAATAAACTTACTTACTTACTTACTTACTTACTTACTTACTTACTTACTCCAACTTAGTATTTCCACGCCTGGCTCTTTCTCCATCGCCTTACAATTTTTGTTCACCTTATATTGATTTAACAATGAAGTGTTTACTTATCAAAGGACTGTGTGATTTTAAATGATCCGATGACAAGTTGGCTGCTGAATTTTCTCCCAGTGTTATCTTTCATTGAGACCAGGCTTGCTGCAAATTCGCAGAAGTGGACTGTAATCCCATAAAGTTATTATTCTACAGAAGGGGAATTCCACAGTGTAGCTCAAAATTTCCAAGATAACCAGTCCTTGCAATCAGTGAAACATTTCATAATGAATAGTCCTGCTCTGTTATTCTATGGGGAATGTTTATTTACAGAAGTGTGACTAAGAGCGAGTGTAATTCCTATCACTGCAGAGGATGATTACCCAATCACAGATTTGATGGGAATTCCCAAGTGTTATTATGTATGATTAATTTTGAACTAGATATCTGAGTCATAAACCAATTATCTTTTTACGAGGTATGGCACTCGTGTTTTCCCAGTTTTATATTTGTAAGATGGAAAATCATTTCAAGAATTATACAAATATTCAATCAAGTGTTGATATATATCGTGACATGCAAATCACAATATTGTAACCATTTTACCTGATGAAATATGTAAATGTATATATATTCAAAAATGTTATATGCAAGTATCTTCTGTGTGAGTTAACATAATTTTCCACATGAATTTTAACATCTGAATTACAAAAATAAAATCAGCTTTCATTCTTGGGACTGGGGCTCTCACTCCAGTCTAATATTATGAAATAGTCCCAAACATTAATCATTAGTTAAGATACTTAAAATAATACTGTTTGTGCTCTTCCATTCTGTGGACTGGAGTAGATTACGCAGGAGGCACTATCCATGGGAACTGTGGTATAAAACATCCCGAAAGCATCATAAGATGCTCAATTTAGCAAATAAGCGAATAAAATTAACCATTGCGGAGTTGTATATCCGCAGTCATTTCACCAGCCATTGATGAAACGGCTGAGAACTGTTCCTTCTCTGTCCCCCCTCTCCAGAGATTCTGCCTGGCCCGCTGAGTTACTCCAGCATTTTGTGTCTATCTTCGGATGGAAGATGTTTGCCTGGTGTGAAATGTTCATAATGTCCACCAAGTGTCCTCATATTCTTTGAGTCAATGTGCCGTTTATCTGTTGAGCCCTCCTCATGCGAGCTACCACATTGTCTCTGTTGCCGGGTGAGGGCCCATTTCTTGATAGCTGCATGTTTAGTTGGTTTACTCTGCTGATGCACTAAGGCTATTCTAGACTGGCATTTTTGAGTTCGACAGCTGACAGGATCAACTGATATGGATGGAATTGAGGATTCTCTGTCCAGAAAGATTTAAAGATATTTAATACTGATTTATAATTCTAAAAAAGATAGACACAAAAAGCTGGAGTAGCTCAGCAGGGCAGGCAGTATCTCTGGAGAGAATGAATGGGTGACGTCTTGGGTCAAAACCCTTCTTCAGACCCGAAACGTCACCCATTGCTTCTCTTCAGAGATGTTGCCTGTTCCGCTGAGTTACTCCAGCTTTATGTGTCAATCTTCGGTTTAAATCAGCACCTGCAGTTCCTTCCTGCACATAGTTCTAAAAAAGATGTGCTCTGATGTTTTAAATGTTAGATTTCTTTTTATATATACAGGCACCAATTTTTCAGAGGTCAGACCCATGTCCATATATTCATGTGTCACTACGGTGGAGGATGCCAAGCACAGAATGGAATAATGAGAAAATGTCAGCATTGACTTCAGGGCACATACTTGTGCTTCCCAATTCTCTGGGAAGCATTCTCTGAAATGGAGTGGTTCACTTACATAGATACATATGCAATAGGTGCAGGAGTAGGCCATTCGGACCTTCGAGCCAGCACCGCCATTCAGTGTGATCATGGCTGATCATCCACAATCAGTACCCCGTTCCTGCCTTCTCCCCATATCCCTTGATTCCACTAGCCCCATGAGCTCTATCTAATGGGCCTGTCCCACTTTGGCTGTCAGGCCGTTCAGGACGAAGTCCACACCACTCCATGCGCCCGTCCCGTGCTACCCACACTGGTTAATCAATTTAAAGGATGTTTAATAAGATCTTTGTGTATTTTTCTTGATTTCACACCATATTTACATTTTAATTACATACGTTTTAAAATAATTTTGTTTTAAATTGTCATGAACTGTTTTTCAAGTGTTTGTTCATCGGTTAAGCAGTAAGCATAGCACAAGCTGTCAGAAGAGCAGCATGGAGGGCCATGGGAGAGGCGTTGGTTATGTCTGGCTGTAATATCAGTGTATTGGGAGCCATACGAGTAAAAGGCCTGTCCCACCAGCATGCGATTGCATGCGTCTAGCGCGACCAAATGGAATCGGAGTTTGTGGTAAGTACGCGCTAAGTACGCGGTAAGTACGCGCGTGACATAATTTACATCACACTCACCAATCAGCTGGGCAGGAGGCGGGCCGACTGAATTTGGACGTCGCCCGGCGTCGGGCGGTGATCTCATCACGCAACGGCACGCCGGGTGGTGACGACGTCAAGACGCTGCGAACGCCCTCAATGCGCCTGCAGGCCGACAGGTCGTTGGTGTGCGGAATTTTCGAACAGTGCGGAATTTTCGGAGCCTTAAGCGATGTCGGGACCAGCCCCGCACAACTCCATACGCCTCCGCGGTTCGAAGTGGGACCGGCCCCGCGCGGCCATACGCCTCAAGCAACGACGTTTGGTCGCGCTAGACGCATGCAATCGCATGCTAGTGGGACAGGCCCTTAACTGCAATTGCTGGCCTGTCATGGACAATGATCACAATACAAAGGCCGGGACCAATTTAATCTGACATATCATAGACTAAATCACATATTTGTACTAACCATATAACCATATAACAATTACAGCATGGAAACAGGCCATCTCGACCCTTCTAGTCCGTGCCGAACACGTATTCTCCCCTAGTCCCATATACCTGCGCTCAGACAATAACCCTCCATTCCTTTCCCGTCCATATAACTATCCAATTTATTTTTAAATGATAAAAACGAACCTGCCTCCACCACCTTCACTGGGAGCTCATTCCACACAGCCACCACTCTCCGAGTAAAGAAGTCCCCCCTCATGTTACCCCTAAACTTCAGTCCCTTAATTCTCAAGTCATGTCCCCTTGTTTGAATCTTCCCTACTCTCAGTGGGAAAAGCTTATCCACGTCAACTCTGTCTATCCCTCGCATCATTTTAAAGACCTCTATCAAGTCCCCCCTTAACCTTCTGCGCTCCAAAGAATAAAGCCCTAACTTGTTCAACCTTTCTCTGTAACTTAGTTGCTGAAACCCAGGCAACATTCTAGTAAATCTCCTCTGTACTCTCTCTATTTTGTTGACATCCTTCCTATAATTAGGCGACCAAAATTGTACACCATACTCCAGAATTGGCCTCACCAATACCTTGTACAATTTTAACATTACATCCCAACTTCTATACTCAATGCTCTGATTTATAAAGGCCAGCACACCAAAAGCTTTCTTTACCACCCTATCTACATGAGATTCCACCTTCAGGGAACTGTTCACAGTTATTCCTAGATCCCTCTGTTCACCTGCATTCTTCAATTCCTTACCATTTACCATGTACCATACTATTTTGATTTGTCCTGCCAAGATGTAGCACCTCACACTTATCAGCATTAAACTCCATCTGCCATCTTTCAGTGCACTCTTCCAACTGGCATAAATCTCTCTGTAGACTTTGAAATCTACTTCATTATCCACAACCCCACCTATCTTAGTATCATCTGCATACTTACTAATCCAATTTACCACACCATCATCCAGATCATTGATGTACATGACAAACAACAGTGGACCCAACACAGATCCCTGTGGCACCCCACTAGTCACTGGCCTCCAACCTGACAAACAACCATCCACCATTACTCTCTGGCATCTCCCACTCAGCCACTGTTGAATCCGTCTTGCTACTCCACCATTAATACCCAACCATTGAACCTTCTTAACCAACCTTCCATGAGGAACCTTGTCAAAGGCCTTACTGAAGTCCATATATACAACATCCACTGCTTTACCCTCATCAATTTCCCGAGTAACCTCTTCAAAAAATTCAAGATTAGTCAAACATGACCTTCCAGGCACAAATCCATGTTGACTGTTCCTAATCAGACCCTGTTTATCCAGATGCTTATATATATTATCTCTAAGTATCCTTTCCATTAATTTGCCCACCACTGACGTCAAACTAACAGGTCTATAATTGCTAGGTTTACGCTTAGACCCCTTTTTAAACAATGGAACAACATGCGCAGTACGCCAATCCTCTGGCACTATTCCCGTTTCTAATGACATTTGAAATATTTCTGTCATAGCCCCTGCTATTTCTACACTAACTTCCCTCAATGTCCTAGGGAATATCCTGTCCGGACCTGGAGACTTATCCACTTTTATATTTCTCAAAAGTGTCAGTACTTCCTCTTCTTTGAATCTCATAGTTTCCATAGCTACTCTACTTGTTTCCCTTACCTCACATAATTCAATATCCTACTCCTTGGTGAATACCGAAGAAAATAAATTGTTCAATATCTCCCCCATCTCTTTTGGCTCTGCAGATAGCTGTCCACTCTGACTCTCTAATGGACCAATTTTATCCATCGTTATCCTTTTGCTATTAATATAGCTGTAGAAACCCTTTGGATTTACTTTCACCTTACTTGCCAAAGCAACCTCATATGTTCTTTTAGCTTTTCTAATTTCTTTCTTAAGATTCTTTTTACATTCTTTATACTCCTCAAGCACCTCATTTACTCCATGCTGCCTATAATTATTGTAGATCTCCCTCTTTTTCCGAACCAAGTGTCCAATTTCCCTTGAAAACCATGTCTCTTTCCAATTTTTACTATTTCCTTTCAACCGAACAGGGACATAAAGATTCTGTACTCTTAAAATTTCACCTTTAAATGTCCTCCATTTCTCTTCCATATCTGCAATCTCCTTACATATTTGTTCTTCCAATTCTCGCTCCCCATTTGGCGGTCTATAATACACCCCTATAAGTGTTGCTACCCCTTTCCCATTTCTCAGTTCCATCCAAATAACCTCTCTAGACGAGCCCTCTAATCTATCCTGCCAAAGCACTGCTGTAATATCTTCCCTGATAAGCAATGCAACACCTCCACCTCTTGCCCCTCCAATTCTATCACACCTGAAGCAACAAAATCCTGGAATATTTTTGTTTTCCAATCACAGCCCTCCTGCAACCGTTTCACTGATCGCCACAACATCATACTTCCAGGTGTCAATCCAGGCTCTAAGTTCATCCACCTTTCTTACAATGCTCCTAGCATTAAAATATACACATTTAAGAAACCCACCCTCTCTTATTCTCTGTTTATTGTCTTTTTCTTCTCTCTCCCCTACATTTTGGGTCAGAGTGCTACCATTCTCTGCCTCCTGCCTCACACACTGACTGCTAGCTTTCCCAATTTGAGTCCCTCCTCCCAACCATACTAGTTTAAAGTCTCCCCAGTAGCCTTTGCAAATCTCCCCGCCAGGATATTGGTCCCCCTCGAGTTCAAGTGCAACCCGTCCTAAGGAGGGTGGAAAGCAAAAAATGGTGTATATGTGCATAAATCTTTGAAAATGATAGGACACTTCAAGGAAGGTTAATGGGCCTGTCCCACTTAGCCGATTTTTCAGTGGACTGCCGGCGACTGTCAAGTTGCCAACAGTAGCCTGAAAAACCGGCAACTGGAACAGCGACTGTCAGAGTGGAACACACACGCACAAACACATCGCTTCCTTCACCAGCCCGTTATGCGGGCAGGGGACAGGGCAAGCGGGGGGAGCGCTGTCTGAGTGAAATTCACACGGTGCAAAGCCAATGTGAAACAGCCACACACCGCGATGAACAGGAAGGTTGGCGCTGTAAAAAGATGGCTAAAGCACAGTGTACGGTAAGTCCTTTAAAAGAGCGGGGAGAGGGGGGAGAGCGGGGAGAAGGGGGAGAAGGAGTGGAGACAACTTTTAAGAAGCCAGAGATACTCGGCTGTGAAGCTCGGCGGACAGTAACATTACCGGTCGGTTATCCTTGGTTCTGAAACCTACTGCTTACTTTTTTTCCCCAATGAGCCAATGAAATTACCGGTCAGCACCGGCTACAACCTATGAGAACCTGTGAGAACCTTCGACCTCCTGGCAACCCACTAGGACCTCCTGGCGACCCACCTACGGCTCAAGAATTCTCGCTACTCTCCATGGCGGCTTCATTCTAGTCGCCGCTAATTTTTAAACGTTGAAAAATTCATGGCGACCATAATGAGGCTGCGACTAGTCCCCTGAATGCGGGAACTTCTCACAACCATGAAGGCGACTCCCCGGCAACCACCTGTGGCGACCATGTGGCAACTGCATGGTCTCCTGCAGTCGCCTAAAATGTCACCTGAGTGGAACAGGCCCATAATAGAGTCCATGAAATCCTGAAACCTCATGAATGGAAACATAGGAGCACAAAAGCAGAAAGATCATGTTAAACCTTTGCAAAACACCGCGTTAGACAATAATTGGAACATTGTGCTCTTTGTTGGTACATTTTAGGATGTGTGTGAAAATCCTGCAGAGGGAGAAGAAATTATTTACTAGAATTATTGCAAGAATTAGGAATTTCAGCGGCAATATTAGATTGGCAAAGTTGGAATTGTTTTTTTTCTCCCGGAGCAATGCAGTTTAAAGTTTTGGTCAAAAATATTCAGTAAGAAAGTATGGGAAGACATTGTTGCAAACTTTTGATCTGGATTTATTGGCTAAGCTTTTGGATCAAGAGTATGTCACAATCTTCAAAATGCAGTTGGATAAGCTCTTGAGGTAAATAATTTGCAAGGCTCACGCGATAGAGCAGGGGAATAAGACTGATTGGATTGACCTGACAAGAAATCAGCATGGACTTGATGGGCCTTCTATGCCAACACAATTCTATGCCATTCTGTTATGCTATTCCATGATCATAACAGACAAGTAATTGTGAAACAAAATACATGATTAACGCAAAATATTTGTGCATTGATTTTAGATTTAGTTCTGAGATACAGCGCAGAAGCAGGTCTTTCGTCCCACCGAGTCCGCACCGACCAGTAATCCCCGCACAGTTACACTATCCTACCCACACACCTATGGACAATTTCCAATTTTACCAAGCCAATTAACCTGCAAACCTGTACATCTTTACATTTATATACGTTTACATTTACATTTATATTTACACCTGTACATTTATATAATGGTATATGGACACACTGATCTGTTTTGTAATCAATGCCTACTATGTTCTGTTGTGCTGAAGCAAAGCAAGAATTTCATTGTCCTATCAGGGACACATGACAATAAACTCACTTGAACTTGAACTTGATCTTTGGAGTGTGGGACGAACCCCACGCAGGTCTCGGGGAAAACATACAAACTCCTCACAGACCACACCCGTAGTCAGGATTGAACCCGGTCTCTGGCACTGTGAAAGGCATCAACTCTATCGCTGTGCCGCCGTGCCATCCATTGCGCCACTATGCCACCCATTCCTGACACTTAATGGGTGTTGTGACTGGTTTACAATAATCTTCCAAATTGCCTGAATATGTGTTCAGACTCAAGTGGCTCCTTCACAGCTGACCACATCAGTTTCCTACATTTCAACTCCTGCAAGATTTCATAGAAACATAGCAACATAGAAAATAGGTGCAGGAGTAGGCCATTCGGCCCTTAGTGGTGTCACAAAGGGTGATTTTGTGGTGATAGAGTGGTCAGATGAGAAAATGCAATGCGGTTGATAAAGCCTGTGCATTAATCTAATTTGTGAGAAGTATGATGCACTTATTAATATCCCATTCTTTTTGTTTGCGTTGAACAACAACTCTAAAAGAATGAAATGAATGCAGACATTAGGTGTGTTATCAAAACCTCTGAATAATTATAATTACCAGTTTTCAACTGATGAATCCAAACAAATCTATAAGGTCTGATCTCTAATTAACTTTCCCACACTTCTTTCCTACTTGAAACTATCAATTAAGGTGTAATTACTTCAGATTATTGAGTTGCTGGATTTTCAAAGTCAAACACCCAAGCATTTGCATTTCATTTACATGGACCTCAGCCAGAAACACTTATTTTTGCAATTGGTGCAACCCCTTTCCTTTTTGTTCCTTATTACTTCCTCATTCCTTGCATTATGAGCCCAAAGCAACAATAAGGAAGTCCACTTACTGCACTAAACTGTTGTTGTAATTATGTGTGCATTAATCTAAATGAAGGAAAGTATGATAACATAATGAACACAATAATCATCCCATTTCCAATTCTTTTCATTGGTGTTCTTAAGTGGTGGGTCCATTGAATGCACTTGAAATGCCATTTTTTCTCTAACCTGAGGTATTTACAGCAACACAAATGTACCTTGTGAACTCAGTAGTCAGCACCTGACAACACCTGAGTGCAGTAAATGCAAGTAGAATGAGATAAGGAGATATCTCTTTATCTCACAGCTTTTTATCTTCTTCCCATCTCTGGCCTTTGTCCACCCATCTGAAGATCAACCATCACCCCCCCCCCCCCCCCCCCCCCCCCCCCCCCCCCTCCCCCCCGGGCAGGCCTTCTGCCGATTGGACCGACTGCTCCAAATTGCTCCCAACTCTCGGCTCGGCTAGATCCACCCCGGGTGGAGGCGGGAGAGAGGGGTGGAGTGAGAGTGGAGGTGGAAGCAAAAGGGTAGACGGGGAGGGGGGTGTGAGGGGGAATGGAGAAGAGGGAGAGGGTGAGGTGGGTCGTTCCCTCTTGGACCAGGGGCAGCGCTCCCGCCCCTCCAGTCGTCGTGCTTCACGCACACAGCCCCAGCTCCACCCCTCTCTCTCCCCGGGGAGACGCAGTGAACAATACAGGGACTGCCGGGCCGGGGGATGGAGAAACATTTACAAACCTCGGCCTCAGCTCACACCCGTCCGCCAGGACCTCGGTATCCGCCCCTGCCGCCGGCCCTCTTCCTCCCTTCTCTCCTTCCCTTCCCTCCTTCCTCTCTCTCTTTTCCCTTCTCTCTTTCTCTCACGCCCTTCTTTCTCTCCTTCCTTCCCTCCCTTCTTTCTCTACTTCCCTCACTCCCTTCTCTCCTTCCTTCCTTCTCTCCCCCCCTCCCTTCTCTCCTTCCCTCACACACACACACACAACTAACACACACACATCATGCACAGACAACACACACACACACACACACACACACACACATCATGCACAGACAACACACACACACACACACACACACACACACACACACACACACACACACACACACACACACACACACACACACACACCTAAGTTAGGATGGGGCTGAAACCCAAAATTTAAGGCCAATGGTTTTTCGCCAATGGTTATTGGTTTTCTTGGATCTAGTTCATCAAATTCACTTTTTTTCCATTTCACAGTCACTAAAACAAGTAGTATTGTAACTATGTACTTTTCAGAGGTGATCTACACATTTTGTCTGTTACTTGTAGGCTTACATGTATGCAATTTTATATTAAAATGTAGCTTAGATCTGTTTTGTCCATTAACTCGCAGGCACATTTTAAGCGTACATTTTGATTACTTTCCATTCTACCATAGAGATATAAAGTCTATAATAGAATTCATTTGTATTTCTATGATTCTACAGACCTTGGCTGGGAACCTGGGCTCACCAAAATTGTTCCCAATTGGGCCCCGCACCTCCTAAGGCTGGCCTTGATCCCCCACCCACACCACTCCTCTCACTTGTACACACATATCACAGTGAGATAACTATCTAAATGGCGTCAAGTCAGATTACTATCTAAATGGCGTCAAGTTGGGAAAAGGGGAAGTACAACGGGATCTGGGGGTCCTTGTTCATCAGTCTGTGAAAGGAAGCCTGCAGGTGCAGCAGGCTGTGCACTTAAAATATTATTTTTTATAATGTAATGAAACATCTCAATGCAGCTGAAAAAATTACCGGACAGTCACAAATTGACTATGGTAATAAGCTCATGTTCATAAGTTACAGTAGCAGAATTGGGCCATTTGGCCCATCAAGTCCTCACCGCCATTCAATCATGGCTAGTCTATCTCTCCCTGTCAACACCATTGGGACGACAGATGGCACAATGGGCTAAGTGTTTGGCTGGCGACCGGAAGGTGGCCGGTTCGAATCCCGCTTGGAGTGCATACTGTCGTTGTGTCCTTGGGCAAGACACTTCACCCCCCTTTGCCTGTGTGTGAATGTGTGTGAGTGATTGGTGGTGGTCGGAGGGGCCGTAGGCGCAGAATGGCAGCCACGCTTCCGTCAGTCTGCCCCAGGGCAGCTGTGGCTACGGAAGTAGCTTACCACCACCGAGTGTGACTGAGGAGTGAATGAATAATGCGATGTAAAGCGCCTTCAGTATTAGAAAGGCGCTATATAAATCCCATCCATTATTATTATTATTCTCCTGTCTTCCCCTGACACACTGGAGGTTATCAATCTCCACCTTAAAAATATCTATTGACTGGCCTATGCAGCCTTCTGTGGCAATGAATTTCACAGATTCACCACCTTCTGACTAGAGAAACTCCTCTTCATCTCCTTTTTAAAGGTACATCCTTTAATCCTGAGGCTATGGCCTCTGGTCCTGGACTCTACCACTAGTGGAAGCATCTTCCTGAGAAGACTCCATCCAGGTCTTTCACAATTCGGTAAGTTTCAATGAGATTCCCCCTCTAAGTCATGGCCAAGTGACCTAGGCCTCACAGTGGCATTGACAATGGTGTATGAATCACCAATGGTTCAATGGTGCTTTATTGTCACATTTACCTATGTACCGAGAAGTTTTTTTCAATCTGCTTTTCAGTAAAAACCTTCCTATACATAGGCTTAATCGTACTTCAGTACAAGAGTGTAAGAATATTAGATTACACTGAAGCAGTTTACAAGGGTCTCCACATTTCCGGCATTATCTTGTACCCTTCAAACTCAATGATGTTAAATGTAGAGTGTTAAGTTAGCCTTAAAAGCCAGTCGTCCTGGCGATGGCACTGGTTCAGATTTGCATGGTTCAACCTGGCCAGGAGATGCTGTAAGTTTCCTCCAACGCTGCTCCATCATTCTGTGCCACTGCAAGCCACGTCCAAACCATTCACTCAGCCTTCGGAATGGCGCCTGGTCCAATCGACCCCCAGGGCCTCCAACCGAGCACTTCACAAACAACTCGAACTGGACTAGTTGGCCCTCACCTCACAAGGCCACTACAGTCTCCCTGCCCCACGGAGTCTCCCATAGCTGACCTCATGAGATTACAACATCTGCAATCATGGACATCAGGTGGCATCTAGAAGAAGCAAGGAATAGATGTCCATTGGGAATGCCATACCTCCTTCTGACATCTCCCTGGGGTTACGATGCCATCTGACCCTCTAAGGAGCAAGTGCAGGTGTTTGCTGTAAATTACAAAAACAGGTTATTTTTTTGAAAAACACCTACCTTCAGAAATCGTTAATAAACCGCCTGGCAGGCGAACTCCTTTAACAGCTGATGTTGACAGCTGGTTTGCCTCATGCAATTTATCACAAGGACAGTTGGAGGGGCAAGTCCAGGAAATTTCCATCAACAGTTTCACCCTGTTTCACACGCATCCCCCTGCAATTGGATCTTCGACTTCCTCATCCGCAGACCCACGGTCTGTTCGAATTGGCTGAAATACTCGCTCCTCATTAACCATCAGTATGGGAGCACCTCAAGGCTGCGTGCTCAGCCCCCTGCTCTACTCACTCTATACTCATGACTGTAGCCGGTCATAATTCAAGTTCACCAACGACACCCCTATTGTTGGACAATTTACAGATGGTGATGAGTCAGAGTATCGAAGTGAGATCGACCGATTGACCAAATGATGCCAGCACAACAACCTGGCTCTCAATATCAGTAAAACCAATGAACCGATTGTGGATTTTGGAAGAGGAAAGATGCGGACCCACAATCCTGTTTATATCAACGGGACGATGGAGGAGATAGTCAAAAACATCAAATTCTTGGGCGTGCATATTTCCGAAGATCTTTCCTGGACCCAGCACACTGATGCAATTATAAATAAAGCACATCAACGCCTCTACTTCCTGAGAAGATTACGGAGATTCGATATGTCAGAGTGGGCATAATTAGGGCACATGGTATTGGGGGTAGAGTGCTGATATGGATACAGAAGTGGTTGGCAGCCAGAAAACAAAGAGTGGGGATTAACTGGTCCCTTTCAGAATGGCAGGCAGTGACTAGTGGGGTACCGCAAGGCTCGGTGCTGGGACCGCAGCTATTTACAATATACATCAATGATTTGGACGAAGGGATTCAAAGTAACATTAGCAAATTTGCAGATGACACAAAGCTGGGTGGCAGTGTGAACTGGGAGGAGGATGCTATGAGAATGCAGGGTGACTTGGACAGGTTGGGGGAGTGGGCAGATGCATGGCAGATGAAGTTTAATGCGGATAAATGAGAGGTTATCCACTTTGGTAGCAAAAACAGGACGGCAGATTACCATCTAAATGGCATCAAGTTGGGAAAAGGGGAAGTAAAACTGGATCTGGGGGTCCTTGTACATCAGTCTATGAAAGTAAGCATGCAGGTACAGCAGGCAGTGAAGAAAGCGAATGGCATGTTGGCCTTTATAAGAAGAGGAATCGAATATAGGAGCAAATAGGTCCTTCTGCAATTGTACAGGGCCCTAGAGAGACCACACCTGGAGTATTGTGTGCAATTTTGGTCCCCTAATTTGAGGAAGGACATTCTTGCTATTGAGGGAGTGCAGCGTAGGTTTACAAGGTTAATTCCCGGGATGGCGGGACTGTCATATGCTGAGAGAATGCAGCAGCTGGGCTTGTACACTCTGGAGTTTAAAAGGATGAGAGGGCATCTCATTGAAACATATAAGATTGTTAAGGGCTTGGACACGCTAGAGGTAGCAAACATGTTCCCAATGTTGGGGGAGTCCAGAACCAGGGGCCACAGTTTAAGAACAAGGAGTAAGCCATTTAGAACGGAGACGAGGAAACACTTTTTCTCACAGAGAGTGGTGAGTCTGTGGAATTCTCTGCCTCCGAGGGCAGTGGAGGCAGGTTCTCTGGATGCTTTCAAGAGAGAGCTAGATAAGGCTCTTAAAAATAGCGGTGTCAGGGGAAATGGGGAGAAGGCAGGAACGGGGTACTGATTGGGGTTGATCAGCCATGATCACATTGAATGGCGGTGCTGGCTCGAAGGGCCAAATGGCCTACTCCTGCACCTATTGTCTATTGTCTATTGTGTCACTCATGTTATGAGTCATGCTTTTGCAGTTATGCCCACCAGCTTTACAGTAACCCTCACTGCCTGGTTCCCGCATCATAAGAAAAATGTGCGAGCACCTATCCTGTGTCATTAATAAAGTCTTTGGACCTTTATCATGGTGTAAGGCTTCAGTTATTTGGACAGCCGTAACACAACATCATCTCCATACTAAATGGCTTACCCCTTATTCTTAAACTGTGACCCCTGGTTCTGGACTCCCCCAACATCGGGAACATGCTTCCTGCCTCTAACGTGTCCAAACCTTGTATGTTTCAATTGGGCGTGGCCACGGAGGGAGATGGCAGCCCTACCGGCATTCTGTTTGCCTTTATTTCTATTTGCTTTTTTTTTTAGTTTGTTAGAAGTTTGTTTTAATGTTCTTTGGTGTGTTTTATGTGGGGGGAGGGGGGAGGGGATCGGGGGAAACTTTTTTTCAAGTTCTTACCTTCCCGGAGATGTGATCAATGTTCGGATCACATTCTCCGGGCTCTGCGGCCTACCATCGCTGGAGCTGGAAGCCTCCTCGGACTGTCGTGAGCCCCACCGCTGGGCGCGGAATTAACATCGGAGCGGATCCACCGTTTTTGCCTGGGATCGCTCCCACCGTCACCACCGCAGACCTTAACATCTAGGGCTCGCAGTCTCGGGTGAGGCCGAGTCGGGAGCTCCAACGCTGCGGAAGGCTCGACCAGCCCTGATGTGTGATACGATCGCCCGGCGCGGGGGAGCTGACATCCCCCCCCGATGCGGGAGTGGAGCGCCTCGATGCGGAGGGCACGAACGCCAGCTACGGGAGTCCAGATCGTCCCGTCAACGGGGGCCAGAGGCCCACGACCGAGGAAGAGCTAGGGGAAGGACTTGAACTTTATTTTGCCTTCCACCACAGTAGGGAGTGTGTAGGAGTCACTGTGGTGGATGTTCAGTTAAAATGTGTTTTGATTGTTCCCTTTCCAAGATGGCTGCCGGTAGGGAGAGTGAATGCTGTCGCGATTAGCTGCCACTGCTCTCTCTTTGAATTGTGGATTGTTGATGTCCTTTCTATTTGTTTATTTATTTTTTTTGTTTTGTTTCATTACGCTTATATGTTTAGTAATCAGCTTACTAAATTTTGTAAGGCGTCCTTGAGAGTCCTTGAAAGGCGCCCATAAGTATAATGTATAATAATTATTATTGTAATCATAATAATAATAATAAGATATCCTCTCATCCTTCTAAATTCCAGAATATACAAGCCTAGCCGTTCCATTCTATCAACATATGACAGTCCAGCCATCCCGGGAATTACCCTTGTGAACCTACGTTGCACTCCCTCAATAGCAAGAATGTCTTTCCTCAAATATGGAGACCAAAACTGCACACAATACTCCAGATGTCGTCTCACTAGGGTCCTGTACAACTGCAGAAGGACCTCTTTGCTACCTTGACACCATTCAAATAATAATCTGCCTTCCTGTTTTTGCCACCAAAGTGGATAACCTCACATTTATCCCCATTAAACTGCATCTGTCATCCATCTGCCCACTCGCCCAACCTGTCTGTCACCCTGCATTCTCATAGCATCCTCCTCACAGTTCACACCGCAGTCCAGCTTTGTGTCATCTGCAAATTTGCCAATGTTACTTTTAATCCTTTCATTTAAATTATTAATGTATATTGTAAATAGCTGCTGTCCCAGCTCCGAGCCTTGCGGTACCCCACTAGTCCACTCTGATCAACTCGAGGGTGGACAAAAATGCTGGCGAAAAATTGCGGGTGAGGCAGCATCTATGGAGTGAAGGAATAGGTGACGTTTCGGATCGAGACCTTTCTTCAGAACTCAAGAGTCACTTAGCTTTTTCCCACTTCCTGCCTATTGTTGTAACCCGATAAGCAACCGTTCTTCATATTCTAATCCAAACATTTCCCCAATGTGTTGAGATTTTATGTCTACGCTATTCTTTCAAGAAGTGATTGTCTTGGCATCGTGTTCAGCACAGACATTGTGGAACGTAGGGCCTATTCTTGTGTTGTGCCATTCTATGTTCTATGTTCCTCAGCCACGCATTCATCTTTCCTAACTTCCTGCTTCTTCCCTCACCAGCACATCACATGGGGAGCAATTGGAGATTACTATCCTCGAGGTCCACAGAAGGATGGGATGAGCTGTACCTTCTGCTGCTCTTCAAGCACTTTCTTCAAACTCACTCTTCAAATTCTCTGGGTGCTAAGTCACATGATCTTTTCTGATGCTGCTGGTGGATGGAATGAACAATTACCATTCACTTTTTATTTGGAAAAGATTATAGAAAAACATGAATGGAAATCATGGTGAATCCCAAAAGTAAGAAAAATAACATGAGGAGAATACAATTTGAATTGAAAAGTTGCTATCTGAGTCCTTTTACATTCAATTCTAATATCTTCAGTTCTTAATTTTGTTCTAGATAGTTACTTTCTACACCTTGTTTCAAGAGAATGGAACATAGATAGAAACATAGAAAATAGGTGCAGGAGGAGGCCATTCGGCCCTCCGAGCCAGCACCGCCATTCATTGTGATCATGGCTGATCGTCCCCAATCAATAAAGCCTTTCCCCATATTTCCTTTGACTCCACTAGCCCCTAGAGCTCTATCTAACTCTCTCTTAAATCCATGCAGTGATTTGGCATCCACTGCCCTCTGTGGCAGGGAATTCAACAAATTCACAACTCTCTGGGTGAAAAGTTTTTTCTCACCTCAGTCTTAAATGGGCTTAAACATCCCCCCAAAATTCTAAGACTGTGGCCCCTGGTCCTGGACTCGCCCAACATTGGTAATATTTTTCCTGCATCTAGCTTGCCCAGTCCTTTTTTAAATTTTACATGTTTGTATGAGATCCCCCTCGTCCTTCTAAACTCCAGTGAATACAATCCTAGTCTTTTTAATCTTTCCTCATATGACAGTCCCACCATCCCATGGATCAATCTCGTGAAGCTACGTTTGTATGGAAAGCTGTGGCCAGTGATTTATGTGAGTCTCAGCCTTGTTTATGAGTGTGGTTTCCCCTGCAAAATATCAAAATACCTGTTTATGACTTGTGCAGCATGGGTGATGACAGCATCATGTTTGTGGAGGCTGCCGGCTCAGTACCAGAAAACAGCACCAACAGAGTGAGCACTGCAAATCTGTCATCAGAAAATATCAACACAAACATGCCTTAGGCAATTAAATAGTTGGGTGCACTCTAACCACACACAGCTAAAAATACAACGTATACTTCACCAATCCCCAGTTCATTAGATTATATATCATCAACATCATTATTAATTTACTATATCCCCCGTAAACTATTTTCTCCTGCTTTATTTGTGCTGCTACAGGAAAATATATATATTTAATAATTTTATCACAAAATCATGAATCATAGATTTGTGTAGCATGGAAGCAGGCTAGTCAGCCCAACTCGTCCACGCCGACCAGTGGATGCAGTTCCATTTTATTGCCAATGCCCGACAATTGCTCCATAGTCTTCTATGCTTAAGCAAATCAATTTTTCATCTGGACACTTCTTAAATGCACTCCGGAGACCTGATGGAGATGTGTGTGTGAGAAGCAAGATAAGTTGGACAGTAAGAACCTTTTTCCCAGCGAGGACATTTTAAAGACTACAGGTCTTAGCTTAAAGGAGATGTGCAGGACAAGTTTTTTACACTGAGGGTGGTGGGTGCCTGGAGCGTGCTGCCAAGAGTGATGCTTGTGACAGATACAATAGTGCCGTTTAAGTGGCATTTCGATGGACACATAGAAATGCTGGGAATTGAGGGGTACGGATCAAGTGCAGGCAGATGCTATATTACTTTATCTTGACATCATGTTCAGCTCGGACATTGTGGGCTGAAGGGCCTGTTCCTGTGCTGTACTGTTCTATGTTCCATGTAATTCTCCCAAACGCAGAAAACCCATCACAGTGTATTGATATTGTTAAAGGCCTTTTCCAGTGTTGCAAAAAAGTATTATTTTTCTCATTCCAGATTAAGCCTACAGCTATGTTCCTATTCTCCATGACTTTCAGCAACCATCAAATCACAGTCCTGTACACTTTTCCCCTCAAAACAACGATGTTTTCAAGAGAGTGTTAGATTTAGCTCTTAGGGTTAAATGAATCAAGGGATATGGGGGAAAAGCAACAATGGGGTACTGATTTTGGATGATCAGCCATGATCGTATTGAACGGCGGTGCTGGCTCCAATGGCCGAATGCACCTATTTTCTATGTTTCTAACCAAAATATGTGTTGTCTATCTTCATGCCATAATCTGAACTGGAAAGAAAAATGGAAACATCCAAACACCAGTGAAGTTTCCAAATGTTAAGCAATAAGAATTAAGTCATACAAGTATATGGACACACTTATCTGTTTTGTAGTAATATGCCTACTATGTTCTGTGTGCTGAAGCAAAGCAAGAATTTCATTGTTCTATACAGGGACACATGACAATAAACTCACATGAACTCAATAAGTGTAATATTACACTGGGTTCTCGCCCACCAGAATTCACATGGTCAAGCAAGTTTATAAGACAGGGAAATATTGGAACAAAGACTGAGGAAGAGAAAGAAAGGGAGAGAGAAAGCAAAACTAAAAAAGGAGTGCTTGAGATTCATGAAAAGTGAAGTGAAAAGGTTATAAGAAAATCCAAAGAGAGGGAAGGGGGAGACAGGAAACAAATAAATACAACATAAAGAAGTTCTTTGCATGAAAAAAGAAAGGTCAACAAAGGTGGAGCGATATATAAATACTTCATTAATGAAAATCAGGGTCGAGCAGAGAAAATCTGCCTACATTTTCCAAAACGTAATTGCCATTTATTTTTACATAAAGGGCAGCACAGTAGAGTTGCTGCCTGACAGCGCCAGAGACCTGGGTTTGATTCTATCTGCAGGCGCTGTCTGTACAGAGTATGTAAGTTCTTCCTGTGATTCTGTATGTTTTCTCCGGGTGTTGCCTCCCACACTCCAAAGACCTGCAGGTTTGTAGGTTACTTTACATCTGTAAAGTGTTAATTGTCCATAGTGTGTAGGGTAGTGCTAGTGTCAGGGTGATGACTGGTCGGCACAAATCCAGTGGGCCAAAGGGCCTGTTTCCACTCTGCAACTCGCTGTATCACTAACGTCTAAATTCTAACTGAAAGATTCTTGAACCAGAATCAACAGGATTACTCATAAGCTTGAAATTTTTAAATAGGCACTGAATTTAAAAAAGTAAAAATGCTCTGACATTTGAAATTTAGAGAGGCATAGAAAGATACAACCAAAAAATGGGCACTTCCTTGGGCAAGACACTTCACCCACCTTTGCCTGTGTGTGAATGTGTGTGAATGTGTGTGAGTGATTGGTGGTGGTCGGAGGGGCCGTAGGCGCAGATTGGCAGCCACGCTTCCGTCAGTCTACCCCAGGGCAGCTGTGGCTACAGAAGTAGCTTACCACCACCGAGTGTGACTGAGGAGTGAATGAATAATGCGACGTAAAGCGCCTTGAGTATTAGAAAGGCGCTATATAAATCCCATCCATTATTATTATTACCAAGTACATGTCAACCAGCAGACACCCATTTTTACACAAATCGTAGTCTAACCCAGTGATTCCAAACCTGGGGCCATGGCAAATTTCAGGGGGGCCACAGAAAAATTTGGGAATTTAGGGGGCCACAGGTTCAATGAAGAGGGCCACTTTTTTCCCACTAATAATGTCAGGGGGAGGGAGGGGGGCACAGAAAAATTAAAGAGCCCATGAATTAAAAAAGGTTGGGAACCACTGGGCTAACCCATTTTATTCACGCCACATTCCCATCAGCTTCCCCCCGCTTCTACCACTCATCTGCACATTAACAGTGATTTATAGTGGCTAATTAGCCAGATAGCCTGCACGTATTTAGGATGTGTGAGGGGGCTGGAACAGTTAGAGGAACCATACCTGATTACAGGGAGAATGTGCAAACCCCACATGGACATGACCGGAGATCAGGATTGAACCCGGGTTGCTGGAGCAGTGAGGCAGCAGCTCTACAGGCTGTGCCACTGTACCACCCTCAAACTGATTAGATCTAATTTGGTAAAAGAATGCTTGCAAACATTGTTGTCTTACTTCTAGGGATGCGGATAACACAGGAGAACAAGTGTTTATCTCCAGTTGCCCTCAAGGCTTGAAGCCGCAGCCACCTCGTGAAAGAATGGTCATATCCAGATGAGATGTGTTGCAGATGCACCCAAATCCAATTGGGTGATTAATGTCCTCCAGGGAAATCAGCCTGTCACCCAAATATGCAGCATAATTATGGGTTGTCACTTAGCATATCATGTGATTTCATGTACTTTGCTTTGGCATGATTTGTGGTAGGGAGAGAAATGGTACAAGTATTTCGTTCATCGGATATGTTGTTTCAATTGAAAAACAAACAGTTTTCCATTATACTAAATTTGTGTGATTTCCAAACGGACCAAGAGGGTTTTGAGGCACTGTATAATGTGCAGAGAAGATGTGCTATGGTGAAACCAGATGCACAGTTAAATGCATTTCAGTAAGGTTTGTACATAGTGGGTCGCTTTTCTATGTGCAGGACTGAAGAATTACCTGATAGAGGTCTTTATAATTACGAAACGTGTTGACAATGTGGAAGTAGAGGGAAGGTTTCCATTGATGTGGATGGGTGTAACCTGAGGCCAGTAATGTATGTTGGCCTTGAAGAAAAATAACAGGAAATTCAGAATAAATATCTTTACCGAAAGAATGGTGAGAATATGGCACTCACAGCCACAGGGAGTGGATGAGACAAATTATATAAAGGTTTTATGGGCAGTCCTCACATGCAAGTGAAAGAAAGGTGAAAAAAAGCTCATATCAACCATACGTGTCAGACTAGTGCAAGACTGGTTGGGCTAAATGGCTTGTTTCTGTATATGTAGTTTTACGTAAAAAGGAATTGCATTCTATGACCTGGTGAAGAAGATTTTTGATATTTCTATCAGCTATTTCACAGGTTGGATGTCTGAGAAGTATTGCTTTGTCTTTATTAAATCACACGAATCCTTAGAATCATGTTATGTCCTTAGAAAGCTTAGGAAGTTTGGCATATCCCCAACAACTCTCACCAACTTCTACATATACGCCATTGAAAAGCCTTTTATTGGCGTGCATCACAGCATGGTTTATGAATAGCTCCATGCAAGACCGCAAGAAATTGCAGAGAATTGGGGATGCAGCCCAGTCCATCACACAAACCAACCTCCCTTCCATTCTCCATCGATATTTCCCGCTGCCTCGGCAAGGTCACCAGCATAATCAAGGACTAGTCTCACCCCAGTCACTTCCGCTTCTCCCCTCCACCATCAGGCAAGGGGTACAGGTGTGAAAATGCATACCTCCAGATTCAGGGACAACAATGGTGCTGACCTACCATCAACCTCATTGAAGACCCTCAGACTATCCTTAAACTAACTTTATTGGAATTTATCTTGCACTAAATGTTATTCCCTTTGTCTTTACACTGTGGACGGATCAATTGTAATCACATATAGTCTTTACACTGACTAGATAGCACAGAATAAAAATGCTTTTCACTGTATCTATGTAACATGTAACAATAAACTAAACTAAACTGGGCTAAATTAATTCACTGTGAATGGCAGGGATTAAGAGAGTTCTGTAGAACAGAGGGTGCAGGTACATAGTTCCCTAAAAATGGCATCACAGGTAGATAGGGTGGTCAAGTATCTTTCTGGGCAATGTTCTGGTCACCCTGCTCGAGGAAGGATGGTGTTAAGCTGGAGAAAGAGCAGAAAAGGTGCTAGGGGAAAGATTTATTAGGAACCTTAGGGACTTTTTTTTCACACAGAGGGTGATGGGAATATGCATCAAGCTGCTAGACAAGGACTATAACAACATTTAGAAACATAGAAAATAGGTGCAGGAGAGGAGGCCATTTGGCCCTTCGAGCCAGCACCGCCATTCATTGTAATCATGGCTGATCGTCCCCTATCAATAACCCGTGCCTGCCTTCTCCCCATATCCCTTGACTCCACTAGCCCCGAGAGCTCTATCTAACTCTCTCTTAAATCCATCCAATGACTTGGCCTCCACTGCCCCACTCAATGGTGTGATAACTTCGATATCACTCCGCTGGAAGTGGGGCTGCTAAGAAAATCAATGTCAAACCATCCTGAATACGAATCAACGAGAACCAGGTACAGCTTGTCATGCCAATCAAATATGTCAGCTGCCACTGTAGACCATGGGAGTGCAGGTACCGGATGTGAAAGAAATGGTTGCTTTTGTTGGTGAGGTGCCAAACTGTTGCACACTGCATAGGATGCCACATTCTCAGTGATGTAGTCGGCCATGCCCTGCTAGTAAAACATGCTTTTAGCCCGTAGGACAGTAGCATCAGCGCCTGGGTGCCCTGCATGGACCTCGTTAAAATACTGGCTGTGTAGCGAAGCAGGAACCACAGCTTTGTGTCATAGAAACATAGAAAATAGGTGCAGGAGGAGACCATTTGGCTCTTCGAGCCAGCACTGCCATTCAATGTGATCGTGGCTGATCGTCCCCTATCGATAACCCGTGCCTGCCTTCTCCCCATATCCCTTGACTCCACTAGCCCCGAGAGCTCTATCTAACTCTCTCTTAAATCCATCCAGTGACTTGGCCTTCACTGCCCTCTGTGACAGGGAATTCCATAAATTCACAACTCTCTGGGTGAAAAAGGTTTTTCTCTCCTCAAGTCTTAAATGACCTCTCCTTTATTCTAAGACTGTGGCCCCTGGTTCTGGACTCGCCCAACATTGGGAACATTTTTCCTGCATCTAGCTTGTCCATGTTTCTATAAGATTCCCCCTCATCCTTCTAAACTCCAGTAAATACAAGCCTAGTATTTTCAATCTTTCCTCATATGACAGTCCCGCCATCCCAGGGATCAATCTCGTGAACCTACGCTGCACTGCCTCAATCACAAGGATGTCCTTCCGCAAATTAGGAGACCAAAACTGTACACAATACTCCAGATGTGGTCTCACCAGAGCCCTCTACAACTGCATTTATAAGACATTTGAACAGGTACATGGATAGGAATGGTTTAGCGGGATATAGGCCAAATGCAGGCAGGTGGAACTAGTGGAGATGTGGCAACTTGGTCAGCATGGGCAAGTTGGGCCAAAGGGTCTGTTTCCTGTATGACTCTATAACTCTATGACATAAGAAATAACTACGTTTTTTTCGTATGCAGGAGCAAAAAGAAATACTCAAATCACACTCTTCAAAACTTCATGCTACTACAATTCAACGTGGTACTTATAGTATGTGGAACAAGCTGTCAGACAAGATGGTTGAGGCAGACACAAAACGCTGGAGTAAATCAGCGAGACAGGCAGCATCTCTGGAGAGAAAGAATGGGTGATGTTTTGGGTTGAGACCCCTTCTTCAGACACAAAGTGCTGGAGTAACTTTCAGTCTGAAGAAGGGTCTCCACCTGAAACATCACCCATTTCTGTTCAGAGGCTGGCTGTCCAACTGAGTTACTCCAGCATTTTGTGTCTATCGTCGGTTTAAACCAGCATCTGCAGTTCCTTCCTTCACAAGATTGTTGAGGCAAGTACATTAACAACATTGAAAAGGCATTTGGAACAGTACATGGATAGGAAAGGTTTGGAGAAACATGGGACAAACATGGACTAATGAAGTAGATTAAATGAGCACTAGGTTGGAGATGGCAATTTGAATCAAAGGGCCTGTTTCCAGCCTGTGTGACTCTACAGCTCTATGAGTATCAGCAGGGCGTACTTTATCATAAAGAGTGACATTAATTTCTTTTTTGTTTTGAGATATCTCTGAATCTTTATTGCTTTAACTATATCAATATTTATTGTCCTGCAAACGTGCACGCTTCCCTGTCATGATGCAATATATCTCAGCAGAATATCCACATTTTGGCACCTTACAATCAGTGCCCTGCTGTTGCTACCTTTCCACAAAATATGAATTGCAATTCAGTTTTTGCCAGTGAACCTTTCTCTGGTCTTGTACAGGTTCTTGCATTAGCACAGTAGTGTCAAGAGTCAAGAGAGTTTTATTGTCATGTGTCCCAGATAGGACAATGAAATTCTTGCTTGCTGCAGCACAACAGAATATGTAAACATAATACAGAACAGGAGATAAAAGTTCAGTGTGTCTATATTCCATAGATGATATATATGCTGTGCACGGCTGCCCAGCCAGCAGCTGTCTGTCTCTTCATCTTTTTATTTTTTATTTTAGTTAGTTAAGTGTTTTGTTTGGAGGTCTAGACTTTTTTATGTGGGGGGTGGGGGGGGGGGGGGGGGAAGCGGCGTTTTCCTGTCGGGGACCGCCCAGAACCTCGGCTTCAGCGGCACAGCGCTGGAGCGCTATCGCGGAGCGGGCGATGCCTAGCCCGGGTCGCCGCGCTGGAGCTCCGGTGAGCTGAAGATCGCTGAGGAAAACATCGCGGAGCTGTGGGACTGTGGAGTGACCAGCTGCGGGCGGCGGCGCTGACTTTACACCGGGAGCCTGGGATCTCTAGATGAGATCGCCAGTTGTGGAGCTCCAACCGGCGCAGCCTTGTTGGCTATGGAAGCCGCGGCCTCTAGTACGGAAGCGGCCATTCCAGGGTTCCCAGGCCGCTGGGAGGACTCTCCCGACGCCGGAGCAACATCACCCGGCGAGAACGGCCTGGAACATCGGGCCTCCGTAGAGGCAACTGTGGAGGCCTCAATGGGCCCAACTATGGGTGAACTGGGGTTGGGGACTGGACTTTGTGCCTTCCCTCATTACTCTCACCTAGTCCCATCTACCTGCACTCAGACCATAACCCTCCATTCCCTTCCCGTCCATATACCTATCCAATTTATTTTTAAATGATAAAATCGAACCTACCTCCACCACTTCCACTGGAAGCTCAATCCACACAGCTACCACTCTCTGAGTAAAGAAGTTCCTCCTCATGTTACCCCTAAACCTCTGTCCCTTAATTCTCAAATCATGTCCTCTTGTTGGAGTCTTCCCTACTCTTCAGGTTGGTGTAGGCCGCTGGCCGGCAGTCGAAGATCTAAAGACCCCGTTGTGCTGCAGCCGGAAGCATCGCAGAGCCGGCGGTCAGAGCTCTTCACCAGGGGTCCCCGGCGAGGGACCCCGCTCCTGATGGTAAGTCCCCACCGTACCCGCGGTAGAAGTAGGCCGTGGGCCGGCCGTCGGAGCTCTTCTCCTTCCGGGCCCCTAACGAGGGATCCCATCCAGCTGGAGCTCTGCAGACCGCGGCTTCAGGCTGCCGCGGGCCAGCGAACGGAGCGATCCCATCCGGCGAGCCCTAGTGAGGGCTCGCCCGCTCCGCGACGAAAGTCCGTGCTGCGCCCGCCACTGAAGCCCCAGGCACGTCTCCAGGAAAGGCCGCACCGATACTCGATATTAGGCCACGGGGGAGGTGACATGGAAAAAGTCACCTCTCCGTAGAGGAGGCGACTGAGTGGTTTCCCCCTTACCCCCCCACACAAGACACACAAAGAAACATTAAAAACATACATTAAAACACACTAAAAAAACAAAAAAAGTTGAAAAAAACTGACATAGAAACATAGAAATTAGGTGCAGGAGTAGGCCTTCGGCCCTTCGAGCCTGCACCACCATTCAATATGATCATGGCTGATCATCCAACTCAGTATCCCGTACCTGCCTTCTCTCCATACCCTCTGATCCCCTTAGCCACAAGGGCCACATCTAACTCCCTCTTAAATATAGCCAATGAACTGGCCTCGACTACCCTCTGTGGCAGAGAGTTCCAGAGATTCACCACTCTCTGTGTGAAAAAAGTTATTCTCATCTCGGTTTTAAAGGATTTCCCCCTTATCCTTAAGCTGTGACCCCTTGTCCTGGACTTCCCCAACATCGGGAGCAATCTTCCTGCATCTAGCCTGTCCAACCCCTTAAGAATTTTATAAGTTTCTATAAGATCCCCTCTCAATCGTCTAAATTCTAGAGAGTATAAACCAAGCCTATCCAGTCTTTCTTCATAAGACAGTCCTGACATCCCAGGAATCAGTCTGGTGAACCTTCTCTGCACTCCCTCTATGGCAATAATGTCCTTCCTCAGATTTGGAGACCAAAACTGTACGCAATACTCCAGGTGTGGTCTCACCAAGACCCTGTACAACTGCAGTAGAACCTCCCTGCTCCTATACTCAAATCCTTTTGCTATGAAAGCTAACATACCATTCGCTTTCTTCACTGCCTGCTGCACCTGCATGCCCACTTTCAATGACTGGTGTACCATGACACCCAGGTCTCGCTGCATCTCCCCTTTTCCTAGTCGGCCACCATTTAGATAATAGTCTGCTTTCCTGTTTTTGCCACCAAAATGGATAACCTCACATTTATCCACATTATACTGCATCTGCCAAACATTTGCCCACTCACCCAGCCTATCCAAGTCACCTTGCATTCTCCTAGCATCCTCCTCACAGCTAACACTGCCCCCCAGCTTAGTGTCATCCGCAAACTTGGAGATATTGCCTTCAATTCCCTCATCCAGATCATTAATATGTATTGTAAATAGCTGGGGTCCCAGCACTGAGCCTTGCGGTACCCCACTAGTCACTGCCTGCCATTGCTAACACACTGCTGGCAGGGCTGCCGGCTTGCAGCGCCCCCACCGACCTCCTGATTTGTCCCACAACAGTGGTGTCGAACTTGATGATGGAGTTCGCACTATGTCCGGGGTTGATGGTATTAAATGCTGCGCTGTAGTCTATGAATATATAACATATGAGTTTTTGTTGGCCAAGTGGTCCAGAATGGAGTGGAGAGCCAGTGAGATCGCATCCACCATTGATCTGTTGTGGCGGTAAGCAAACTGCAGTGGGTCGAGGTTGTTGTCGAGGCAGGAGTTGATATGTGCCATAATCAACCTCTCAATGTTCTCCCTATCAAAGCGTGCGTAAAAGCCTGTACAAGCCTGACCTGCTGAGTTACTCCAGCATTGCACAGTATGTCTATCTTCGGTGTAAACCAGCAGCTGCAGTTCCTTCTGCACATCCACAAAAAAATACTACCAGATTCTAAATGATGGTATATCTGCCGGTAGACAACACATCCTTATGGACACTGTTAGTAGATAGCCTGTCATGCATGCTTTGGAATGTTTACTGTTTGCAATAATCAACACACATCATAGTTCATGATTTTGTATTTAAACCAAATGGCACCCAGATTTTGACATACGGTTCAGAGCCAAAACTTTCCAGCTTAGGTGTGGAACCTTTCATCAACTGGGCTAACCCAGTAGGTAAGAGTGGAATGTGCTCTTTAACAAATGTGTTAAACTGGTTTTGCATTTTTACTTCCAGTAGACATTTCACGAGACAGTCTGCTCTTCACCTAGGTGGAAAGTTTAGGCTGCAATGGAAAGTGTGCTGACCTTTTTTTTTGCCATTTTCTCGGATTCTATGGCTCAGACTAATTTGACGTTGGCAAGTTCAAAGGCAATAGAAGCTAATCTCCCAGTGATACCTAACATATAACCTCCAATGAGATTTAAGGTCATAAGGCCACAGGACCAATATCCACTTGCCCTCTACAGCCTTATGTGGCTTAGAATGCCACAGATTCACCACACTCTGACTAAAGAAATTACTACTCATCTCCTTCCTAAAAAAGCGTCCTTTAATTATGAGGCTATGACTTCAAGTCCTAGACTCTCCCACTAGTGGAAACATCCTCTCCACATCCATTCTATCCAAGCCTTTCACTATTCTGTATGTTTTAATGAGGTCCCCCCCCCCCCCAGTCTTCTAAACTCCAGCGAGTACAGGCCCATTGCTGACAAACGCTCAACATAGGTTAACCTACTCATTCCTGGGATCATTCTTGGAAACCTCCCCTGGACCCTCTCCAGAGCCAGCACTTCCTTCCTCCGATATGGTGCCCAACATCGCTCACAATATTCCAAATGTGGCCTAACCAGCACCTTATAGAGCCTCAACATTACTGTTTTTGTATACAAGTTCTCTTGAAATAAATGCTAGCATTGAGTTTGCTTTCTTTACTACTGATTCGACTTACAGATTAACATTTTGGGAATCCTGCTCCAGCACTCCCATGTCCCTTTCTACCTCCAAAATCTGGATTCTCACACTGTTTAGAAAATAGTCCACGTTTGTCTCTGGCATAACTGTGCACACTCAGTTTAATCACAAAATCTAGCAAATATTTTATCACCTGGAAGGATGGTTTTGAACCACGGTGATCAGCAATTTGATTTAGAGCTATTATATTAATATTAGCAGATATTATAACCAGGCATCCAGGACACGTGTGTAGGAAGGATCTGCAGATGTTGGTTTACATTGAAGATAGACTCGAAATGCTGGAGTTACTCAGCGGGATGGGCAACATTTATGGAGAAAATGAATGGGTGACGTTTCGGGTAGTGATCATTCTTCAGACTGGGCCATGACAAGTGCAGGCTTCGCCTTATCCAAGTGTTCAAAGCTTAACAAAACAAAATCGCGAATCTACTTCCCTTGGTCCCTTGTTCAACTAAATCGAGATTCGGAAATCTATCACCATAGCCGATCAGCTGAAAACCTTATACTGAGTGTAGGGCTTGTAAAACAGCATGAATGACAAGTGTTTTATTTTGGGGGGCGATTTTGGTTTGTTTCATTAGGGCAACTCAGCTGATACAAAACTCAAACACAACACACCCACAGCCCCATGTATTAGCAAAAAAAAGAACATGAAAATAATTCTAACTGCAAAGCTCCGCAAGACTTATGCTGCCGCGGGCACCTGATTCGAAATGGCAGTCTGATCATGTTCTGAGAAGTGACATGGATCGCCTCCCCTACAATAAGATTAAAAACATGTGGAGATAAGTATTGTATTAAATGAATATGTCTTGTTATCTGCCTGCGATGTTTAGATCAACGTGAATGCTTCTTGTGTCGTTTAGGTGTCACGCATTCCGGTACATGTTTTATATATGTGTCCGTGCTTGCGTGCTCTCTTTTAACTGACTATCCCCTCCAAGAATCTGGAGGTCCAATGTTGTTTTCAATGCTTTGAATTCCTCAGCCCCACTGCTGTATCTGTCGCCTCCGCACGCCTGCACGGCGAAGCTGTCGAGAATCTGTATTCCTGCCTAGCCTTGATTCCTCTCGATTGAGGAACACCTGAAAATGACTAATACACCAGAGAACAACATTCACAAGCCGTGAAAACGGCGGTGAGTAATTGAAATCTCTCTACTTCAGGGAGGTAAACAGTCTACCCACATGCCTCGTCGACTCAGTCAGGGGTGTAATGCGTTTATTTGTGTGACAATCCCCGCACAACAAGTGGAGTTAATAATAAGTTCAATTACTTAATAACTAATTGCAAAGTAAGAAGATTTCGCTGCAATTACTCTATAGGAAATGCACTGTGTAGGAAGGAACTGCAGATGCTGGTTTAAACCGAAGATAGATACAAAATGCTGTCCGAAATGCAAAAATGCTGTCCCGCTGAGTTACTCCAGCATTTTGTGTCTACGGAAAAACATTGTTCGATTCCACGTTGTTGAAAACCGAAAGCATGATTGACAAAATAGGTTTAGGTTTATTACTGTACCAAAGGACAATGAAAAAAACGTTGTTTTGCATGCTATCCAAAGAGAAGGGATAATACTGCACATAATCACGACTCAAGTACAACAGATAGAGCAAAGCTGGATATATGCAGAGTGCAGAATGTAGTTGAAGTGTTGTCATTCAATTGATGACAGCAGCGGCAATCTGATACAAGAAAATCAAGTGGTAGGCTTAAAAGGTTCGTTAAATTAGATTATGTAACCTGTCTGTAAACAAAACAGGCGCATTCACGCTGTCAATTAAAGTGTGATCCTCGCACGTAAACCCTCTGGCAAACTTTTTGAAAGAGCAAATGCGCATTCAAACCCTGTTGTGCTTTGGGGGATTGTTATTGATGCACGAAAAGGTGAAACATAACATCAGTGTATGTTAGCAACGGGCAGGGAGGCGGTAGACCACACGCACCTGTCTAAGAATGACCGGTCGCCGTTGCACTTATAATTATCAGACGGTTGAAAAGAATTGATTTTTAAAAATGAACGATCACACGGGTATGGTGGGGTATTCGCTGTCTTAGGGGATGGGGATTACTTAGCAACATCTAAATACAATTGACATAAAATAAATATTTGCAGAGGTGAAAAAGAGAATTTGGAGTTTTCAGTTTTATACCAACACGAAGTGAGAGGGTCCACGCTATTCTGCTTGTAATGTTGTTAGTTTCACCGGGGCTACTGGAGAGCTGTGTATCTTGTTCCGCGCTCTTTTTCCACGCTTCCTGGTTTATTTACTGTAATATAACATGAAACAACTCGAGTCAATTTCACGCTGTTCAAATCATACAGCAGCCCTGGGCGAGCACACACAACAGGTGCGGGGGGGGGGGGAGGCATGTGCAATAACTTTAAATTTCAAAACACCTCTGTTGAAAACCACTTTGATGTGAAGTATTAGCGATTTCTACATCATGACGACAACAATCGAGGGCTATCTGGCGAGTGGTGGAATATGGGGAGTGATTCAGTGAGTGTTTCTGCGATTCGCACCTCCCCCCCCTCCCCCACCCCCATCTGCATGGTGAATTGGACGGGTCGGATGGTTATATTATACAGGTCTGAGCGAGTCTCTGGAGACTTGATGGATTTGTAGCTGACAGTAAAGAGCTACCTGAACGCCTGGAACTTGACAAAAACAACATCAACTGAAGGCGATCTCCGCTTTCCATTCATTTGCGAAGACAACGTTGCCAGCGCCGCAGCGGGCAGCAGCTGTTTGCAACGGGGGCGAGACCATCCATGCTGACTGTCTCACTCAATATAAAAGGACTTTCAATCTTCCACAGTCATTGATACCTGTGGTACTCAGCCGCGTTGCGGAAGTCACTCCGAGGGGAAACTAAAGCACAATCCGACCATGAGTTTGGAAGTTTTCGAGGAGAGGGGATTTGGAAATAAACCCGCCGAAGTTTGCAGCGACTCTGAGGGTAGTATACCCTCGCCTCTCTCTGTGGAGGAGGAACTGGGATCTGATGGAGACTGCGTTGCGAACAGTCCGGCGCCGACAAGCTCCTGCTCGGAGGGAAAATCCAAGACCTACACCAGGCGTCCCAAACCTCCCTACTCCTACATTGCCCTGATCGCGATGGCGATCAGAGACTCGGCTACCGGTCGCCTCACCTTGGCCGAGATCAACGACTACCTGATGAAGAAGTTTCCCTTCTTCAGAGGCACCTACACCGGCTGGAGGAACTCAGTCCGCCACAACCTGTCCTTGAACGACTGCTTCGTCAAGGTGCTCCGCGACCCATCCAGACCGTGGGGCAAAGACAACTACTGGATGCTGAACCCGAACAGCGAGTACACTTTCGCCGACGGGGTCTTCCGCCGCAGAAGAAAGCGCATTGGCCGCAAGCCTCTCAAGGAAGCCGGAGCGGGCGACAAACACGTGGAGGTGGTCATGCCCGGAGTCCTCGCCACATCCACCAAGGAAGAAGGGTCCAGCGCCAAGTTCTCCAGCTCTTTTGCAATTGACAGCATCTTGAGCACGCCTTTTCGAAGGCAAGAAGACAAGATGTCAGAAACCAAAGTACACTGCAACGTCGGCAGACTGTACTGGTCCAACCGACCCCTGATATCCTATCCATTCCTCGCCTACCCACCCGCTGCCCCGGTGCCCACACACTTCTCCATTAGCCCCGGCGCCACCTCCCTGCTGCAACCCTACAGGTTCCCCGTGTCAGAGCAGAGCTTGCTCGATCACAGAGCGAATCTCTTCTCCACAAGGTGTTTTCAGAACAGGATTCCCAACTCGGAGACTTTTTCCTGCATCGGCTTGCCAACAGCGATGCACCCCGCCCCCTACCATCCCTACAAAATCGATTCGCTCATCGTTTAGAGGGGTTTAAGTAACTCCATGGGGGAAAAAATAACGGAGCCTCTCCTGTGCACTTTTTTTTTTTTTTAAATTAGACCCTTATAGAAAGAGCGTTTTATCCCGAACACCGTTAGGAACCCGAGAAACGGTTCGGTTCGATTATTGCTTGTCCAAGTATTAGTCTGCTGTTCCGTATATCGACAAAACCAGTTGCTCTGGTCGTTATCAAGATAACCACTGTATATATTTTACGGGGATTATATAGTAAGTTATCAATCATTGTTAAACTGAGAGTGAAAATGTGAGATCAACCGGGTATCAGATCACCTCTGCCGCAAACGATGGCATCTCTGCGTGCCAAAAATAAGTAGCTATGATCTTTTTTTAAAGTGCAAAACTATTTATAAATCTGTTTTCTAAACAAACGGTAACCAGACGGGCTATAGAAATTTTATTTTGTGGTTTTTAATATTTCTTTTTGTAGAATATTACCGACAATGCTCGAATCGAGCGAATAAGTTTGATAAATCTCAGTACTGTTACTAAAGACGGGACCACTGCCAATGTAAGCAGGTGATTTTGTGTTATTTTTGTGTTATGAAGTGACGCTCGGGCGTTATATTTTCGAATTAAAAAAAGCCTTGGTAATGAATCCTTCTTGTTTGTGGCGTGCAGTGATTTGACAATCGATCGGTTTTCATCTCTGCGATTTGATAAAGGGCACTCTTGTGGAAAAGTTAAATAAAAGGAGTCGGATTCGCGTGAGAAGTGATGTATAAACTCAAGTGCGTGGTGAGATCAGATTATGAAACACCGCTGCCTTGAAAGGTTCGGGGCGGAGCCAAACTGTTGGGAAAGTCTGAGCAGGTTGTTTACATCTTTAATACCAATGAGTTTCTCAAAGGTATTCCGGATGTGCGTTTGCATGCATTGACTAATGATTATCTATTGGCAAATCGACCCATTGCCTGGGGTTAGAGTCATAGTCTTGGAGCGATACAGTGCGGAAACAGGTCCTTCGGCCCAACTTTCCCACACCGGCCAACATGTCCCAGTTACACTAGTCCCACCTGCTAGCATTTAGTCCATACCCCTCCAAACCTGCCCTATCCACGTACCTGTCTAACTGTGTCTTAAATGTTGGGATAATTCCTGCCTCAACTACCTCCTCTGGTAGCCTGTTCCATACATCCATGCATCCACCCCCCTTTGTGTGAAAAAGTTACCCCTCAGATTCCTATTAAATCTTCTCCCCTTCACCTTAAACCTATGTCCCCTGGTCCTCGATTCACCTACGCTGGGCAAGAGACTCTGTGCATCTACCCGATCTATTACTCTCATGACATACACATCTATAAGATCACCCCTCATCCTCATGCGCTCCAAGGAATAGAGGCCCAGCCCACTCAACCTCTGCCCATAGCTCAGACCCTCGAGTTCTGGCAACATCTTCGTAAATCTTCTCTGTGCCCTTTCCAGCCAAGCTCCATGTGATACCTTAAGCAAAGCGCAAAGTGCTGGAGGACTCAGTGCACCAGACAGCATCTGTGTAGGAAAATGACAGAACGTTTAGGGTCAGAACCTTTCTTCAGACCTAAGTTTAAATATGCTATCGAAAGCGTGTATTTATTTTCACCGACGTGATCCCCAATAAAACAAAACTATTTGGAGTGACCTTTAAGACATTGATTTACATTATTTTTAATTGTTATAAATGATAACAATTGTGCTCCTTTACTGATTATATTCCAGTAGATCTCGTAATTACAATTAACGCGAGGTATAACAAACACAAACTTCACATGAAATGTATCAGCGGAAAGTTACTTTGGCGCTCCCAAGAATCCACACACGACAGTAATCGAAATTTTGGACCAGGTCAATATGTAATGTATCAGAGTTTAGTATTGGGGCATTCCACCCCGAACTGTGAGGGCGACTTTTTGTCTGATCAGTGAGTTCTGATGCAAATGCATAGTTAAGGATGTCCAGTCACACTTCACGGGGGAATGCGGGCACTTCAAAGATTCTGATATATTTTATTTTCCCGATTTCAAACAATACATTCTTAATCATTCGCACTTTGAATTCCGAGTCAAAGATGTTAGAAAATGTAAACAACTTGAATTATATCGCAACATCAAAGTCTCTGCTGCAGGTAATCCACACACACACTTCCTCAATGGATGTACCCTTCTTTCGACCAACCACGCGTGAATCTGGAGATTGCCACGGGCAGCTGCATCTTGTATCTCCGCATCACCACAGAGCACTTGGATGAAGGGCTGCATCAAAGTAAGCCTCGCACAGTCATAAAGGTTTCATGTAAAACAAATGTCGAAAATAGAAATATAAAAGGCGATCTTTCGAGACACAAGGAACTGCGGACGCTAAAACCTTGATCAAACCACAGGGTGCCACGGTAATAGAAACTAGGTACAAGAGGAGGCCATTCGGCCCTTCGAGCCAGCACCGCCATTCATTGTGATCATGGCTGATCATAATTCAGCGGGTCAGAGTTCCCTCCTGAAAGATGACCTTTACATCTCCCTGCTTCTCTCCCCTCGGCTGCTGTCTGACCTGCTGGATATTTCCAGCATTTTCTATTTTTACATAGAAACATAGAAAATAGGTGCAGGAGTAGGCCATTCGGCCCTTCGAGCCTGCACCGCCATTCAATATGATCATGGCTGATCATCCAACTCAGTATCCTGTACCTGCTTTCTCTCCATATCCCCTGATCCCCTTAGCCACATCTAACTCCCTCTTAAATATAGCCAATGAACTGGCCTCAACTACATTATGTGGCAGAGAATTCCAGAGATTCACCACTCTGTTTTTCTCATCTCAGTCCTAAAAGATTTCCCCTTTATCCTTAAACTGTGACCCCTTGTTCTGGACTTCCCCAACATCGGGAACAATCTTCCTGCATCTAGCCTGTCCAACCCCTTCAGAATGTTGTACGTTTCTATAAGTTCCCCCCTCAATTTTATATCAGGTTTCTGCAAACTGCAGCATTTTTGTATGCATTTCGCATATTTATCTGTGCTGACATATGAGTAGTCATTGTATTTTTCACAAAGCATTTTAAATTATATTTATGGCCATCGGTGTTTCTTTGAAAGCTGTACTGATATGTATGTGAGGGGGGGGGGGGGGGCCAGATTGATGCGTACACAAACATACGCGCATTCTCCAGGTGAACAACATGACATATATACTTGAAAAAATGCAGACTAATTCACAGACGAGCATTAGTGTGGTGAGCAGAGGCATCTATTTGGAGCAGCGCCTTATGTTGCATACTGCCGTCCAGTTCACAGCCAAATGAGTGTTCTCCAGTGCAGTTACCAGTCCATCTCGTTTAACCACTTTCAAGGCACTCCCATTATTGCAAGACAACGAGAGCATCCGCCTTGAATCACAGCACATTCACACTTTCAAAATAGGTCAGTGTTAAAATCCCAATATCATACTTGCTTTGAAAAATAAATGTGTTCATCGAATAATGTTCATTCCGATTAGGTGCGATGCACAGATGTTTAACGACGGTATCCGGAGTGTTGAAGTACGAAGCGAGAAGCTGCGACAGGTACACAAAAATGCTGGAGAAACTCAGCGGGTGCAGCAGCATCTATGGAGAGAAAGGAAACAGGCAACATTTCGGCCCGAAACGTTGCCTATTTCCTTCGCTCCATAGATGCTGCTGCACCCGCTGAGTTTCTCCAGCATTTTTGTGTACCTTCGATTTTCCAGCATCTGCAGTTCCTTCTTAAACACGCTGCGACAGGTGTTTAGTTAAACAGCGAGGGTCGGGAGGGGGATCTTTTGACATTTAGAAATTGGATTCTGCCAATCTCCTTGTCTAGAGACACTTATACCGATGGCAACAAGGCTTAGTCGGTACGATTTCTCGAGCAACCTGTTTGGAATGATCAGGGTGTTAATGCGGTGATTTTTCAGTGAACGTAATAACTGGCTTTTAAATTGGGCTAGGTGCGATTTTGAAACATTTGAGGTCAGGGGAGTAACACTCAACGTGGAAACAGGCCCCTCGGCCCAACTTGCCCACGTTGGCCAACATGTCCCATCTACACTAGACCCCCTGCCCGCGTTTGGCCCGTATCCCTCTAAACCTCGTTGCGATAGTCCCTGCCTCAACTTCCTTCTCTGGCAACTCGTTCCGCACACCCACCACCCTTTGTGTGCAAAAGTTACCCCTCAGATTCCTATTATATATTTTCCCCCTCACCTTAAACCTATGTCAGCTGGTTCTCCATTGCCCCGGGTACTTTACTCAAAGCAGCAATTGCAGATAATACAAGTTACCACAATTCTGCAAACCTGGCCACAGTTTAGAGAAATATTAAGGTAAAGTACATAGACACATAGAAAATAGAAAATAGGTGCAGGAGGAGGCCATTTGGCCCTTCGAGCCAGCACCGCCATTCAATGTGATCATGGCTGATCGTCCCCTATCAATAACACGTGCCTGCCTTCTCCCCATATCCCCCATATCCCTTGACTCCACTAGCTCCTAGAGCTCTATCTAACTCTCTCTTAAATCCATCTATGCGAGAGAAGCTGGAATTCTTTTCAATAAGTTGTTTTTATATTGTGGCCCTTTGCGCACATGCAAATGAGGTTTTCTGCGCCAAAGGAATATTTGGGAGGCCCAGTGATGTCAGTGCTGGCACGCAGGCTGATGTCAAGCAATTTTGGTGCAGTGCCAAACAGCATTCGTCACAGCTTACCCGGGGTTGGACCATTTACCTGACCTTGCTCGTTTTAAAGGTCACCCTTGACGATCCCCATAATCTTGTTCCAACTATTTTACTTGCCTCGCCCAAACGGTTAACACCTTCCTTTGAAATTATGTTGCTGCTCCCGTAAACTGCGCATTTAACGGCAGGAATCAAAACATACAAATTCCTTCCACGCAAACCGCGAGAGCATCTTGATTCAAATGTCTTCTACGTATTAACAAGGATGCCCCCAAAGCAACCGTTCAGTCAGCATTCAACTCTCCCTCCTTTTTCAGGTTGAACTCCTGAAGACTGCAAAACATATTTTAACAGATTTTAATTTGTGAACTTTCTGACCCATCCCATTAGTTCTGTCAAATTCCACGGATCATCAGAGATGTCACGTCAGCTGTAACATTGTCACTTCAACGATCAGTACGCATTAGGACTGAACCCAAGGAATGCGCATCTACAGTTTAATATAGAGGGGTAGAATTCATAAAATCTTGCACAAATACATGCCTCCAGTGACCTGGTACTGAGTTTTAATACTACGATTCCAGCAACTCATCGGTAGAAATAGTAAGATTAAACGAGAACTTACCAGTTCGAAGTTTGATCATTATTTTATGAGGAGTACGTTGAGGGAATATGTGAAGAACCCCGCCAGGACGCATGCGTGTCATTCTTCAAAGCAGCGGTGTGAAATCACAGATAACTGTAATGACTTAAACATAGTAAGATTAGAGAAAGAAATACCAGTTGAGTATATGATCATGGGTGGGAGCGGAGGGCACGTATTCCCTCAACGTACTCCTTATAAAATAATGATCAAACTTCGAACTGGTAAGTTCTCGTTTAATCTTACTATTTTACTTCGGAGTCACGTGAGTGACTACGTGAAGATTTCAAAGCTCTGTGATTTCATGCCGTGGAAACGAGTCCATGCATCACATCTGCCTTAATGACTGTAGGAGGAATTGTGTCAACATATTTTAGACATGAATCCGACATTGAAATCCATGAATTGATTAACACAAATTATAGCCCTTATTTATGGGGTAATTAAATTACAGAACTTAAATTGTTTCTGCAAATGTTCCAGGTTTAATGACTGGTTTATGATTAAATAGTTGGAATGTTTTTTCCCCTGACCATCCTGCTGCCTTGAGGATTTGGTCCATTGGTACATCCAACTGCATAGCTGCCGATGTAGCTGCAGCCCTGGTGGAATGAGATTTAAAATATTAGTATCCACCCCAGCCTGTGTTAGAACCTGTTTCAGCCATCTTGAGATGGTCTGGACCGACACTTTTCTGTGTGGTTGCTTATGGCTGACTAAAAGTGCCTTCTCATTGCCTCTGATGATTTTCATTTTCTCCATATATAACGACAAATGTTTTACGATACAGAGACGATCATCTGTTAGGTAAGACCTAAATTCGATATTGAGGCCTACTGATCCCTGTCTGTTCTGTTTCACTAATTCATAAATATGAAACGTAATGTTTTCAGATGAAGAAGTCATGTTGTCCAGTCTTAATTTATGTAATGACTGTAACCTTTGTGCCGTGACCAATGCCATTAGCATGACTGTTTTTAATGTCAGTCTATGTAGGGACAGAGCTGTTGCTGGAGACCAATTCCTGAGCATCTTCAGGACAATACTCACATCCCATATTTGGGAGTACCTGGTTCTTGGGGGATTGATATTAAAAATTCCCCTCATAAGTTTTGTTACCAGTGGGTGAGTTCCAACAGAGTAACGCTCTGTTCCTTGCCATAGATAAGTCGATAAGGCACTTCTGGCGCAGTTGATGGCACTATAACTGAGCCCCTCATCATAATGGAGGCCTGCCAGGTATTCCAGAATAGACGGGATGTTCATATCTCTGTAGGTGATGCTGTTTTTGTTACAATACATCTCCCACTTCCTGATATAGACCAGATACTGTTTTTTGGTGGACTGTCTTTGGGCCGCCGAAATCATGTTCACTGTTCGGTCCGTCAGTCCCAGCTGTAGTAGAGGTGTTTTTAAACTCTACAAATTAATAAATTCAAATAGTTATGGCATGGGTGGCTATCCCTTGTTACGGGATGAACCAACAAGTCTGGTCTATTCGGGATGGTGATACATGGTTCTAATACCATGTTCATTATCACTGGGAACCATGGTTGAGTAGGCCAATCGGGTACTACCAAAATACCAGACGCAGAGTCCTGCTGTATTTTCCTTAATACCCGACTGATGAGGCAGAAAGGAGGGAATGCATAAATAAACAATTTCCCCCCTCCCAATGCAGCGAAAATGCATCTGTCACCGCTGCCCCAGGGTCTGGTTCCCATGAAACATAATTTGATAACTGGAGATTAAGCCTGGATGCGAATAGATCGATATCTGGTGTTCCATATCGTGCTGTAATATCAGCAAATACTTTTTATTCAACATCCATTCGGTGTTTTCATTAAATTTGCGTGACCTGGTGTCTGCCACTAAATTTAGTTTACCTGGTAGGTAAGTAGCTGATATCCAAATATCTCTCTGGATACACCACTGCCAAATTGTATTGGCCAGATTGTCACATGATGTCGATTTGTTTCCACCCATGTGGTTGATATATGCTACCACGGTGGTATTGTCAATCTGTAGTCTAACATGCTGGTAATATGACCCAGTACAATATGACTTTAGGCCATAGAATGCACCCAACATTTCCAGGTAGTTTATGCCCAGTGTTAGTAATAATGATGCCTCCTGAGCAGATCATCTACCTCCACAGCTGGAGATGGAATTGGTGGCACCCCAACCAAGTGCACTGGCATCAGTTTGTAGCACCATAGAAGGGTTGCTGATAATGATTGGATTGAAACAAAGCCAAATGTTATCTATCCACCATTTTAGTTCCATTATAGCTTTGATTGGTAGCTTCATTGGTCTGTCAAAATGACCAGCATTGATTTTGAGTGCTTGTATTTTTGCTCTCTGTAAATTTTGGTAATGTAAAGGTCCAAATTGTGTGGCTGGAAAAGCAGCCACCATTTTGCCAATTACTTTTGCTACCACTCTGATGGACGGTTACTGATGTCAATGAGGTTATTGCAAGCCTCTATTAAGTCTATAACCCAAAATAGTCCATAGTAGTGGAAGGCGTTAATTTAGATTTAACTGGATGGATAATAAACCCCAGTTTTTCAAATAACTGTTTTGTGGCTGTTACAGTTTGTTTGGCCAATTCCAAAGTTTTGCCCACAATAAGTATGTCATCTAGATATGCCATGACCATGTGTTTTCGTTTCCGTAGAAACGCTAGGGTTGGTTTCAAAATTTTAGTGAACAGCCTGGGGGCTGATGTTAACCCATTTTCAGCGCTCTATATTGCCATCCTGTCCCATCCAGTTGAATTTTAAGTAACATCTGTGGTCACCTCGTATAGGCACTGAATAGTAAGCATTTTTAATCGATGCTAGCCATGAAGTAACCTTTGGAAATCAATTGTTTAGCAGTAACAAAGGTTTCCATTTTAAAATGAATATATTGTACAAATGTATTCAATTTGGTCAGATCTATGATGATGCGACAACCACCATCTTTTTTGATTTTGGTAAAGATATTGGACACGAATTCTAGCGGTTCGTGTTGGGATTTTTCAATTACCCCTTTTGCGTAAGGCCGCTCCAGTTCAGCCTGCGCTTCTGATTTTTCTTTACCGGAAAGTACGAACATTCGGTTCGGTATATGTTGAACTGGAGGGCTGTACTTGTGTATAATTCTATTGTATATCCCTGGATACTGCTTAAATATAAGTATCGGTAGTTAACATACCCCATGCATCCAGAAAGGAGAGTAATCTCCCCCCCCCCAACCTCCATGCTCCCTGCAATTTGTAGGGGACCAGACCCACCTACCTCCATAGTTACCAGTGGCAGGTTTACTTATTTTTGTAAATCCTTCGTTGATGTTGAGGCGTCGGTGTCTGGGTTTGTGGTTTGGTTGATGTTGGAGGTTTGCGTATCTTCCAAGAAGGCCGGTCTGGGCCATGGCCTAAGAAAGACTCATGTTTGGTGTACCGGAACTTCGAGCTTTCACCAGTCGGTCTTGTTCTACTGGTGGGTGCGTAAGGGTGCTGTCTATGGCCGTGTGTTGCAAAGCAGTGCCAGTGCATCCTGTTGGTCCTGCGACATGTCCTTATCATCCACTGTGCGGGTGAAAGCTGTTATCCCCGCTGTTTAGGAGTTTCCATATACAATTATTTACTACAGGAAACATTCCGGGATATACAGTTACCCGGTGTCAGGTGTCCTCCAGGTTTTGGCCAGTCTGGTCTGGCTGTATGAAGTTGGACACCATGTCCAGTAGATTTTCACGTTCCTGCATCCCCTGCAAACTTGATTTCTGTTCTGCAAACCCCTCTTCAGGATCAGCCCAGAACTGACCCCCAGTACTCCCCTCTGACGAGGGAGAAGCACTGTGCAGCCCTACAAGAGGTGCTGCTGTGGGTTTTACATAGAGCCCACAGTGACTCGACTCCATCTCCCGGAGCCTGTCACGTTGGAGCAAATGCTCCACACACCGCTCCATCCGGCTCCAGCGCTCACGACTTTGATGGTTTTTTGTCTTGCCTTACCGCCCGGCCGCGGAGTGTATCTGGCCGGTGCGGAGGCGACATCGGGCACAGCTGATCCCATTATAGGTGATTCAAGTGCCGCTGGCCGCTGCTAGCCCACCAGCTTTGTCGCAGCCCGTTGGTTTCTCCACCTGTAATCAGCATGGGAAAACACAAAAAGACCGCAGCTCATACCTGCAGGTCCTGGTTTAAGTTGTCGCTACGGGGGAACGTCGTTCCACCCCGCCTTCTGCCGTTTTCGACTTGTCAAAAGTCGGCGGCCCCATCTGAATAGTCTGCCGCCCGGCCGTGGTGTTCTGGCCGGCGCGGGACCAAAAGTTGGCACAGCTGATTCCACTTACGGGGCTTGTGCCTTCAGCTGCTGCTGGCTCCCGCAACTTCGCGGTCCTCCCCAGCCAGCTTCACTCGCAGCACTTTTGTCCAGCTTCCCCCCCTGTGTAAAAACAGCGCGGGGACAAACACTACCGCAGAGTAAATCACTTACCTGCAGGTCGCGGTTTCAAACTTACCGCTGTGGGGGAACGTTCCACCCCGCCTGTCGTTTCGCAAGCGTGAAAGCGATATGACACGCATGCGTCCTGGCGGGGTTCTTCACGTAGTCACTCACGTGACTCCGAAGTAAAACTAAGAATTGCAGGTGCTAGTTTATACCAAAGGTAGATACAAAGTGCTGGAGTAACTCAGCGGGTCAGGCAGCATGTCTGGAAAGAAAAAAAGGATGGGTTGGGACACTTCTTCAGTCTGAGTCGCAGCGTGAAGAAGGTTCCCGACCCGAAACGTCACCTATCCCTTTTCTCAAGAGATGCTGCCTGATCCGCTGAGTTATGATATGGTATGGTATGGTACTTTATTTATCACGCACGGTGAAATTTATTTTTCTATGCAGTGCAGTACAAGTAACACTATACATATGCACTTCGCGCTTTGTTACTCCAGCACTTTGTGTCTATCAATTCATATAGAAATCTAGGTTAATGAGGCATGCACGAAAAAGACTGCTCTGTCCCATGCATAGGAGCTGCGAGTCTGTGTGCGTTTGTGATTGGCAGATGGGTGGAGTAAGTGACAAAATGGCAAAGGCTAGATGGAATTATTCAAGTGTCCAAGCCAAACTTAGCCCTGAATCAACAATGCTTAAACAAAAATAGATACTTGCATGCAATTACATTGCAGTCTCCTGAAGCAACAATGCAGAAATCTTCTGATGGATCCACATGTGGGTAAATGTGAGGTTATCCACTTTGGTGGCAAAAACAGGAAAGTAGGCTATTATCTGAATGGTGGCCGATTAGGAAAAGGGGAGATGTAACGAGACCTGGGTGTCATGGTACACCAGTCATTGAAAGTAGGCATGCAGGTGCAGCAGGCAGTGAAGAAAGCAAATGGTATGTTAGCATTCATAGCAAAAGGATTTGAGTATAGGAGCAGGGAGGTTCTACTGCAGTTGTACAGGGTCTTGGTGAGACCACACCTGGAGTATTGCGTACAGTTTCGATCTCCAAATCTGAGGAAAGACATTCTTGCCATAGAGGGAGTACAGAGAAGGTTCACCAGACTGATTCCTGGGATGTCAGGACTTTCATATGAAGAAAGACTGGATAGACTCGGCTTGTACTCGCTAGAATTTAGACGATTGAGGGGGATCTTATAGAAACTTACAACATTCTTAAGGGATCGGACAGGCTAGATGCAGGAAGATTGTTCCCGATGTTGGGGAAGTCCAGGACAAGGGGTCACAGTTTAAGGATAAAGGGGAAATCTTTTATTACCGAGATGAGAAAAACATTTTTCACACAGAAGGTGTTCACACGGTGAATCTTGGGAATTCTCTGCCACAGAAGGTAGTTGAGGCCAGTTCATTGGCTATATTTAAGAGGGAGTTAGATGTGGCCCTTGGGGCTAAAGGGTTCAGGGGGTATGGAGAGAAGGCAGGTGCAGGATACTGAGTTGGATGATCAGACATGATCATATTGAATGGCGGTGCTGGCTCGAAGGGCCGAATGGCCTACTCCTGCACCTATTTTCTATGTTTCTATATTTCTATGTTTCTATGTTCCATACTGTAACCGTGACTGTACTTCAAACATGGATGTTTATGTCAATCGTTATGGATGTACAAAGTTATGAAAGGTACAGCTGACCAATTCAAAACTAAAAACTGAAAAGGCAGGAAACACACAGCAGGTCAGCCAGAAGCCACATAAATAGAAATAGGTGGCACATGTGGATAGGGTGGTGAAAAATGGAATTTGGTATACTTGCTTTCGTTGGTTGGGGCATTGACCACCAAAGTTAGGACATTGTGTTATAACTGTAATAATTTTGGTGAAAGCACAGTTTTAGCATTGTGTTCTGTTCTAGTCAACTAGCTCTCAGAAGGATGTCACTACATGGGAAAGTGTGAAGAAAAGGTGCACAAGGTTGTTACCGAGACTGGAGAGCTTCATAGGGTCATGTGATAGGATAGGAGCAGATTTAGGTCATTCGGCCCATCGTCTGCTCCGCCATTCAATCATGGTTGATATATCACTCCCTCCTAACCCCAGTCTTTTGCCTTCTACCCATAAACCCTGACACCCTTAATGCCCCTGTCCCACTTAGGAAACCTGAACGGAAATCTTTGGAGACTTTGCGCCCCACCCAAGGTTTCCGTGCGGTTCCTTGAGGTTTTTGTCAGTCTCCCTACCTGCTTCCACTACCTGCAACCTCCGGCAACCACCTGCAACCTCCGGGAACCGCACGGAAACCTTGGGTGGGGCGCAAAGTCGACAGAGATTTCCATTCAGGTTTCCTAAGTGGGACAGGGGCATTACTAATCAAGAATCTATCTATCTCTGCCTCAAAAATATCAATTGACTCAGCTTCCACAGCCTTCCGTGGCAAAGAATTCCACAGATTCAACGCCCTGTGACTAAAGAAATTTCTCCTCATCTCCTTCGTAAAGGAATATCCTTTAATTCCGAGGCTATGACCTCTCGTCATCGACTCTCCCACAAGTGGAAACATCAGTTAGAACTAGATGAAGAGATGAGAAAGGCTGAGGCTTTTTTTCCCTGGAGCATGGGAGGCTGAAGGTGACCTTATCGACCTTAAAACATGAGGGACATAGATAGAGTGAATAGCCATCAACATTTTGCTAGGGTTAGGGCAAAACAAATTACCTTACTGGGGTCAGTTACTGCCCATTTAGCTTCTTGATCTTTGTAATGTTTTGTTAATAGTAAGGTTGTGGGACCTGCCCAGCAGGATAGGCCTATAGTTATTGTATAGAATTATACTGCATGGAAATAGGCCCTTCGGCCTTAAATCACGAGGGGCATAGTTAAAGTAAATATCACAGTCTTTTTCCCAGGCTGGGTAATTTTAACACGAGAAAGCATAGATTTATGTTGAGAGGGCAAAGATTTAAAGGGGACCTGAACAGCAACAGTTTCACATAGAGTGTGGTGTGTAAGCTGCCAGAGCAAGTGGCAGAGAACATTTGGTAATGTATTGTATTGTATTGTATTCAATTTATTGTCATTATCTCATATTAGAGGCAACAAAATGAATTTTCCTTACAATCAAGTATCATAAAAAACAAATAAATAATAAATAAACAAAACATATTAAAATGAAAAAAAAGCACAAACACAGAAGTCTACGACACAACATAACCACGACACAACACAGCAGCACCAAAGTTGAGGAAGGTACCATAGTCCAGCCAGCCTCCCCTCCGATCTTCCCAGATGTTCACCCGTGGTCGGGGCCTCCCGAGCACCTGCAGTCGCCGCCATGGGCGGCCCGATGCTCAGGCCCTCATGCCGGGATGATGGAACACCGACGCCGAACCCCGACGGAGAACATCCTCAGCGGCTCGGACCTCCAGATCAGCCACCTCCCACCGGAGTCCGCAGCTCCCGAAGTCCACAGGCCGAGACGGGCGGAGTCGCAGGACTCCGCGATGTTGGTCAGTGCCGCCCGCGTTGGGAGCTCCGCGAACCACAGCTCCGCGATGTCGGTGCAGAAGGCCCAGCACTCCGGGGCTCCAAACGGCGATCCCCGGTGAGGCATCACCCGCCCCGCGATGTATCCAGCGCTGCGCCGCCGCTGCTGGAGCTCTGGTCGGTCCCGGCAGGAAGGGCCGCGCCAATCCAGTAGGTAGGCCGCTGGGGGGGCGAGGATGCGACTCGAATAATAGTCGTGTCCTCTCCAGCGACTCTGAAGCGACTGAAGGACGGTATCCCCCTTACCGTACCCTCTTCCCCCACATAAAGACATTAAAAAAAACCCACAAAAAACACACTTCAACATAACAAAAAAACAAAAAGATACTGGACTGAAGGTGGAGGCAGCTAGCACCAGCGCCACCTGTAGATTACATATTTTTCTGTGAAATTGTTTTTAAACACATAAATGTCTGACTAGGAATCCAGAAATCTACTTTATATTCCTTTCCTAATATACAGTGTACCTAGTAGAGCTGCAGGCTCTCTGTATGTTTCTGAACCCCGATGCTGACAAGATGCAGTTTGCAGGTTCTCCTGTGACTGCATGGGTTTCCAATGGGAGCTCCAATTTAATCCTACAATCCAAAAATGTGCTTGTTGGTAGATTAATTGACCACTGTAAATTGCTCCTTGCATGTGTAGGTGAATGAGAGAATCGAGTTCATGAGAAAATTAGTGCGGGAGGAGAGGTTGGAGGGGGGGGGGGGGGTGGGGGGATGCTTTGAGAGCTGGCATAGACTTGACAGACTGAGTAGCCTTCTTCTATGTGTAGGAAAGAACTGCAGATGCTGGCTTAGATCAAGGTAGTCACAAAACGCTGAAGTAACTCAGCGGGACAGGCAGCATCTCTGGAGAGAAGGAATGGGAGACATTTCGGGTCGAGACCCTTCTTCAGACTGATGTCAGGGGAGTGGGTGGGACAGAGATAGAATGTAGTCAGAAACAGTAAGACTGGTGGGAGAACTGGGAAGGAGAAGGGGATGGAGAGAGAGGGAAAGCAAGGGCTACTTGAAGTTGGAGAAGTCAGTGTTCATACCTACGCTGCACTCCCTCAATATAAGAATGTCCTTCCTCAAATTAGGAGACCAAAACTGCACACAATACTCCAGGTGTGGGCTCACTAGGGCCCTGTACAACTGCAGAAGGACCTATTTGCTCCTATACTCGACTCCTCTTGTTATAAAGGCCAACATGCCATTCGCTTTCTTCACTGCCTGCTGTACCTGCATGCTTACTTTCATAGACTGATGAACAAGGACCCCCAGATCCCATTGTACTTCCCCTTTTCCCAACTTGACACCATTTAGATAGTAAGCTGCCTTCCTGTTTTTGATACCAAAGTGGATAAGCTCACATTTATCCACATTAAACTCCATTTGCCATACATCTGCCCACTTCCCCAACCTGTCCAACTCACCCTCCATTCTCATAGCATCCTCCTCACAGTTCACACTGCCACCCAGCTTTGTGTCATCTGCAAATTTGCTGATGTTACTTTGAATCCCTTCATCCAAATCATTGATGTATATTGTAAATAGCTTCAACTTCAAAAGCACATTTGCCATCGCTAAAGGCCGGTGAATCCTACATTGCAAGGGCGTCATGGCACAGCGGTAAAGTTACTGCCTTTAACGTTTTTTTTCCAATGAGCCAATGAAATTCACCAGTCAGCACCGGCTACAACCTACGAGAACCTACACAAACCTTCGACCTCCTGACAACCCACTAGGACCTCCTGGCGACCCACCTACGGCACAAGAATTCTCGCTACTCTCCATGGTGGCTTCATTTGCGGCGACCATAATGATGCCGCGACTAGTTCCCAGAATGGGGGAACTCCTCACGACCATGAAGGTGACTCCCCGGCAACATGTGGCGACCGCATAGTCTCCTGCTGTCGCCTAAAAAGTCGCCTAAATAGGACAGGCCCATAACAGCGCTGGTAGCGCCGGAGACCCGGGTTTGATCCCGACTGCGGGTGCTGTCTGTACGGAGTTTGTACATTCTCCCCGTGCGTGAGTTTTCTGTGAGATCTTCGGTTTCCTCTCACACTCCAAAGAAGTACAAGTTTGTAGGTTAATTGGCTTGATATGTGTAAAGTCTCCCCAGTGTGTATAGGGTAGTGTTAATGAGCGGGGATCGCTGGTCGGGGTACGTACTCAGTGGGCCGAAAAGCCTGTTTCCGCGCTGTATCCCAAAACTAAACTAAACTAAAGAATAGAAATTTGTATATACAAGATATTGGTATGATATGTGAATTTAAAACACAGAAGAGAATTCCATTATAATGTTTTTAGTATCAAACTGGGAAGATCACAAGGGCATGGCCTTTGGAATCTTTGATAGTTGGAAGGGGAAATGAGCAGCTGAATGCTATGTGGTTGGACAGTGCATGTGTAGAGATAGGGTACAAGATTGGACTCTTCTACAGTAGAAAAGTGGAACGTACAGAGGAAAATGATAACTCTGGCAAGGAACCAGAGCATAATTGTCATCTGTGGAATTCAACTCCCCACTTGCGTCAATGCCTTCAAGGGAAGAGGTGTGTTAAAAAAACAATTGCTAATTTGTTATGAAACTGTGGTTTCAAGTTACTGCATAAACTATTCTCACTTTGCCACTTCTTAGTTATGTGTTAGCAGTGCAACATATTGTACTGTGTTCATTATTTGGGAAATGAACTGGAGGTTTTTTTTAAAAAAGGATCTGCAGATGCTGGAAAATCGAAGGTAGACAAAAATGCTGGAAAAACTCAGCGGGTGAGGCAGCATCTATGGAGCGAAGGAAAAAGGCAATGTTTCTGGTTGAGACCCTGCTTCAGACTGATGTGGGGGTGGGGGGGTGGGGGGAGGCGGGAGGAAGATAGGAAGAGGTGGAGACAGACAGTGGGCTGTGGGAGAGCTGGGAAGGGGAGGGGAAAGAAGGAGAAAGCAGGGACTAGTAAAATTGGAGAAGTCAATGTTTTATTTCAACAGTTTAGGTATTTCCAGGCATCATTAAAATATTCTTATTTAGTCAATGGTCAAGTCACTGCAAGCAAAATGAATAAACTTACTGCACAAAAAATGGCAATATCTACATTGAGTTGATCAAAAGCAGCAATTTCATCCCAGGATTTAAATGATGGATAAGTCAGTTAAACTATTTAAACCTTACTGCCTTGAGTAGGAATCTAAAACTCTCAAGAGAAAACTTTCTCCCTCATTCACCTGGGAAGCTCCTTCAACGCTTATTCCAAGTTAAAGTCACTGTGTATATATCATTTGATCATATCATTCCACAGTGGTAGAATTGGTAGTATTAGCTTGTAATACCCATCTGGACCATATTTCCCATTGCCAACCAAAGATCTTTCTGTACTAATTACTTATTAGTTTAAATAATAATTTATATAACATGTCCAGCCTGCGGGGCAATTGTGAGTTGTCTTTGTAGGTTAAGAATTTAATTATAGGTTTTAGATTTAGGTTTTAAGTTTTGGGTTAGGCCAGCACAGGTGGTAGAGATGGTAGATCTGCTGCCTAACAGGGTCCTGGGGAATGCTATAGAGTAGAGAGATCAAGGAATACACGTGCATAGTTCCCTGAAAGTGGTTGTCACCCGTAGGTAGAATGGTAAAAATCGCTTTTGGTACATTGGCCTTCATCAGTCAGGTAGCTGGTTTGGGACATTATGCTTTAGTTGTACAAGATGTTGGTGCCCCCACATTTGGATTACTGTGTGAAGGTAGGACGCCTTGCTATCGGAACGATGTAATTAAGCTGGAAAGAGTGCAGAAAAAAATACGAGAATGTTGCCAGGACTCGAGGGGCTGTGCTATGAGAGATTGGACAGGCTTGGACTTTATTTCTTGGAGTGCAGCAGGTTAAGGGATCCTACGGAGGTATAAGAATTATGAAGACAATAGACAGAATGAATACACAGAGTCTTTCGCCCAGTTTAAGGGAATCCAAAACCAGAGAACATCGGTTTAAGTTGAGAGGGGCAAGATATAATGCAAGGGAAACTGCTAGAGTCAGTTATTAAAGATGGGATAGCAGCACATTTGGAAAGTGGTGAAATCATTGGACAAAGTCAGCATGGATTTACAAAAGGTAAATCATGTCTGACGAATCTTATAGAATTTTTCGAGGATGTAACTAGTAGCGTGGATAGGGGAGAACCAGTGGATGTGGTGTATCTGGACTTCCAGAAAGCTTTCGACAAGGTCCCACATAAGAGATTAGTTTACAAACTTAAAGCACACGGCATTGGGGGTTCAGTATTGATGTGGATAGAGAACTGGCTGGCAAACAGGAAGCAAAGAGTAGGAGTAAACGGGTCCTTTTCACAATGGCAGGCAGTGACTAGTGGGGTACCGCAAGGCTCAGTGCTGGGACCCCAGCTATTTACAATATATATTAATGATCTGGATGAGGGAATTGAAGGCAATATCTCCAAGTTTGCGGATGACACTAAGCTGGGGGGCAGTGTTAGCTGTGAGGAAGATGCTAGGAGACTCCAAGGTGACTTGGATAGGCTGGGTGAGTGGGCAAATGTTTGGCAGATGCAGTATAATGTGGATAAATGTGAGGTTATCCATTTTGGTGGCAAAAACAGGAAAGCAGACTATTATCTAAATGGTGGCCGACTAGGAAAAGGGGAGATGCAGCGAGACCTGGGTGTCATGGTACACCAGTCATTGAAAGTGGGCATGCAGGTGCAGCAGGCAGTGAAGAAAGCGAATGGTATGTTAGCTTTCATAGCAAAAGGATTTGAGTATAGGAGCAGGGAGGTTCTACTGCAGTTGTACAGGGTCTTGGTGAGACCACACCTGGAGTATTGCGTACAGTTTTGGTCTCCAAATCTGAGGAAGGACATTATTGCCATAGAGGGAGTGCAGAGAAGGTTCACCAGACTGATTCCTGGGATGTCAGGACTGTCTTATGAAGAAAGACTGGATAGACTTGGTTTATACTCTCTAGAATTTAGGAGATTGAGAGGGGATCTTATAGAAACTTACAAAATTCTTAAGGGGTTGGACAGGCTAGATGCAGGAAGATTGCTCCCGATGTTGGGGAAGTCCAGGACAAGGGGTCACAGCTTAAGGATAAGGGGGAAATCCTTTAAAACCGAGATGAGAAGAACTTTTTTCACACAGAGAGTGGTGAATCTCTGGAACTCCCTGCCACAGAGGGTAGTTGAGGCCAGTTCATTGGCTATATTTAAGAGGGAGTTAGATGTGGCCCTTGTGGCTAAGGGGATCAGAGGGTATGGAGAGAAGGCAGGTACGGGATACAGAGTTGGATGATCAGCCATGATCATATTGAATGGCGGTGCAGGCTCGAAGGGCCGAATGGCCTACTCCTGCACCTAATTTCTATGTTTCTATGTTTCTATAATAGAATCCTGAGGGACACCTTTTTCACTCATTGGGTGGTATGCATATGAAACAAGCTGCCGGATGAGGCTGCTAAAGCAGATATAGCAGCATTTAAAAGAGGTTTAAATACTTGACAAAATATCAATAAATAAATAAATTTAACGTGAAGCACTATGTAACAATTACAAAAACACAAAGCGCTGGTCAAGCAGCATTTGCGGAGAAAAATAGACAGAAACATTTTGGGTTGGGACCTTTCTTCAGGCTGATATACAGGTACATTGAACATCTTGAAGTAGAAACAAGGAACTGCAGACACTGGTTTCCAAAAGAAGACCAAAAGTTCTGGAATAACTCATTAGGTCATGCAGCATCCTGGAAAACATGGACAGGTGATGTTTCATGTTGGGACCATTAATCAGACATCTGAAGAAAGGTCCCGACCCAAAGTTACCTATCACTGTTCTCCAGAGATGCTGCCTGACCCATTGAGTTACTCCAACACTTTGAATCTTGCATCACAATGAAAACCCTGTTTGCAGCGGCATCTTAGGCATGTAGGATTAAACGAAAAACAAAAATATAAATTCGATATGCGTAGATTGCACATAAATACAGCAAAACAGTAAAAATAATTAAAAAGGCTGTGGAGAAGAAAAAAAGATATTAGAAGCAAAATAAGTCTATAATAGTGGAATAGGTTATCTGTGGTGTCCTATTGCTGGAGTAGGATTTAGAATGTGCGAGTTGGTTCAAGAATCTGATAGTTGTAGGAATGTAAGTGTTCCTAAACCTAGTGATGTGCATCTTCAGATTTCTGTACCTCCTGCCTGATGGTAGCAGTTTGGAAAGAGCCTTGCCTTTTTGGAAGGAATCCTTGATGATAAATTCCACCTACTTAAGTAGATTTTTAAAGCAGCTCTAGTAAATTTTTTAATTACGGGAGGTGTTGTGCCTGGGGTAGATCGGTCTGAGACCAGTACTCTCTGCCGTCTCTTGGGATTCTTTTAATTGAAATTGTCATACCAGGTCATGATGCAACCAGTTCTACTGTGCATCTACAGCAGATGTATGGTTGCCTTCAATGGCCACATTGAGTACAGGAGTCAGGAAAGCATGTTGTAGCCTTATAGGACTTTGCTTTGGTGTATAGTGTGCATTTCTGGTTGCCTCATTACAGGAAGGATGTGGAGGCTTTGGAGAGGATGCGGAAGAAATTAATTAGAATGTTGCCAGGATAGTTCTAGGTTATTAAGCTACAAGAAAAATTTGAACAAACTTTAGGAAGCATGGTGTAGTATATGCCCCAATCAACATCAATGATGTGGAATGGAAATGGTTGAGAGTTTCATGTTTCTTGGTAATATTACCAACAATGTGAATTAATTATACAGATGCAACAGCAAAGAAGGCACATCAATGTCTCTACTTCCTTAGGAGATTGTGGAAATTTGGCATACTATACTGTATCTCTATTGACTCTTACAAATGTCTACATATGGCACAGTTGTGCAGCAGTAGAGTTGATGCCTTGCAGCACCAGAGACCTGGGTTCGATCCTGTGTATGGGTGTGGTCTGTATGGAGTTTGCTAAGTTCTCCCTGTGACTGCATGGGTTTTCTCCGGGTGCTCCAGTATCCTCCAACATTCCTAAGACGTGCAGGTTTGTAGCATAATTGTATTTGGAAAAAATTGTAAATTGTCCATAGCAAAAGGATTTGAGTATAGGAGCAGGGAGGTTCTACTGCAGTTGTACTGGGTCTTGGTGAGACCACACCTGGAGTATTGTGTATAATTTTGGTCTCCTAAACTGAGGAAGGACATTCTTGCCATAGAAGGAGTATAGAGAAGGTTCACCAGACTGATTCCTGGGATGTCAGGACTTTCATATGAAGAAAGACTGGATAGACTCGGTTTGTACTCGCGAGAATTTAGAAGATTAAGGGGGGATCTTATAGAAACGTACAAAATTCTTAAGGGGTTGGACAGGCTAGATGCAGGAAGATTGTTCCCGATGTTGGGGAAGTCCAGAACAAGGGGTCACAGTTTAAGGATAAAGGGGAAATCTTTTAGGACTGAGATGAGAAAAAAAAATGTACACAGAGAGTGGTGAATCTCTGGAATTCTCTGCCACAGAAGGTAGTTGAGGCCAGTTCATTGGCTATATTTAAGAGGGAGTTAGACGTGGCCCTTGTGGCTAAAGGGATCAGGGGGTATGGAGAGAAGGCAGGTACAGGATACTGAGTTGGATGATCAGCCATGATCATATTGAATGGCGGTGCAGGCTCGAAGGGCTGAATGGCCTACTCCTGCACTTATTTTCTATGTTTCTATGTTTCTATGTCCCTAGCGTGTGTCGGATAGTGTTAGTGTATGGGGTGATTGTTGATTGGCGTGAACTCGGTGGAGTTGAAGAGCCTGTTTGTGTGCTGTATCTCTAAAGTCTAAAGTAATGTACCATGGAATGCATACTGTCAAATTGCATCATAGCTTGGTTTGAGAACAGTTCTGCCCAAGACAGCAATAAATTGCAGAGAGTTGTAGATGTAGCCCAGTCCATCACACAATCCAGTCTCCCCAGCAATGACCCCATCTACACTTCACGCTGCCTTGGAAAAGCCAACATAATCAAGCACTTACCTCAGCCTGGTCATTGTTTCTTTTCCCTGCTCCACTTGGGCAAAAGATACAGAAGCTTGATTGCATACACCACCATAGGAACAGCTTCATTCCCTTTGTTATCAGGCTGCTGGACAGTTCTTCCATAAGCTCGGATAGTTCAATTTATCTATGTCCCATTGGACTTTGTCTATGGAACTGTTCCACTGCAATGCTGAGAAATATATTCTACATTCTGTATCTTCCCCTTTGCTCTACTCATTGTACTTGAATTGGATGTGGTTGTATTTATGTATAGTGTTATCAGATCTGATTGCATAGCAAGCAAAACAAAGTTTTTCATTGTACCTCAGTACATCTTGTGAATCGCACCGTGGGATTTACTTTTAAATTTTGTTGCACCATGTGCAATGACAATAAAGAGATTCATTCATTCATTCATTCATTCATTCATTCATATAACGATAATTAACCTACACTAATCTTAGATAGTTTTCTCTGGAACATCAGGTGTTGAGGGCAGACCAGATATAAAATTATGCGAAGCCTACATAGAATACAATTATTTCCCAGTATGGAAATAGTGCTTAGTGATGGACAGGCATTACTTGCCTTGCTGCCCCATGCAACAGTTTGGCAAATGTTATCAGGTTCAAGATATTGCCTGAAGCTTCCCCCACTATTCCTTCTTATATCATCATGTCCTTCTTTTCCATCAGAACAATTGCTTGATCCTGAATATATTTCTTGAAGACTAATCAACAGGAAATGACAAAGAGACCATATAATTTTTCTTTCTTTATCACTCTTTCTTTATTCAACAGGGAATGACCAAGGGGCAATCTAATTAAAGAAGGAGTCATTTGCTTCAAATAAGGTCTATTTTAGCCATCTTACAATGTCATCAGAATTTTGTAGCAGGCACTGTAATACTTATGAATCGTAGTGACTGCCAAGTTGTACATAGTATATTTCCATAAGAAAGAAGTTAATAGACAATAGACAATAGACATTAGGTGCAGGAGTAGGCCATTCGGCCCTTCGAGCCAGCACCGCCATTCAATGTGATCATGGCTGATCATCCCCGTTCCTGCATTCTCCACATATCCCCTGACTCCGCTATTTTTAAGAGCCCTATCTAGCTCTCTCCTGAAAGCATCCAGAGAACCTGCCTCCACCGCCCTCTGAGGCAGAGAATTCCACAGCTTAACCAGGTCATAGAGCCATAGAGTCATACAGTGCGGAAACTGGCCCTTCGGCCCAACTTGCCCACACCGGCCAACATGTCCCAGCTATACTAGTCCCACCTGCTAACATTTGGTCCATATCCCTCCAAACCTGCCCTATCCAAGTACCTGTCTAACTGCTTCTTAAATGTTGGAATAGTCCCTTCCTCAACTGCCTCCTCTGGCAGCTTGTTCCATACACCCACCACCCTTTGTGTGAAAACGTTTGCCCTGTTAAATCTTTTCCCCTTCATCTTAAACCTATGTCTGCTGGTCCCCGATTCAACTATTCTGGGCAAGAGTCTGTACATCTATCCGATCTATTCCTCTCAAGATCTTATACACCTCTATAAGATCACCCCTCATCCTTCTGCGCTCCAAGGAATAGAGTCCCGGTCTACTCAACCACTGCCTATAGCTCAGACCCCCTAGTACTGGCAACATCCTTGTGAATCTTCTCTGTGCCCTGTCGAGCTTGACAACATCTTTCCTATAAACACGATGCCCAGAATTGAACACAATTATCTGATTGTGATAATATGAGTTTTTTGATAGAAGGATAAATGTTGGTCAAACACCAGAGATTATTTCACTCCCCATCTTCTAATTAGTGCTATAAGATTTTTAAATCCAATTGAAAATGTAGCTGGGACTTTAATTTAGTTTCTCATCCAAAGAATGGCATTGCCGATAATGTAATAACTGAATATAGTACAAGGAATAATGAAAATCTTAAGTTTATTGGGTTCTTGAACATTGTATCAGGACATGGTGCAAAACAGACAAAGTGTGAAACAACTTAGATCAGACTCACAGTACATAGAAAATAAGGGATTAATCGGGAAATCAAATCTCTAGATAACAATAAAAGGAATGAAAGAACATTCACATATAGAGCACTTATCAATTCCTCAACAATTTTTAAAGCAGTGCTAAGTAATTTAGAAGTGTAGTTATTGTTCTCATGTGGAAAAACACAGCAACTAATGTTCACGATTAGCAGTGAAATGGATGATAAGATAATCTGATCTTTGCTATTGCTAGTGAAGGATAAATATTGTCAGAATGGCTTGAGAATTCCCCTCCTCTCCACTTCATCAAAAGGATTTTAATTCTCAACCTGAAGATAAGGCAGTTGGTTCAATCATCAAAATGAGAGCTTCCTTCAATGCCGCATTGCCGATCCAGCCAAGCTCAAGAGAATGGAGTGCAGTTGTTTAAGTAAAGAGAATTCTGCTACCATTTATGCACTGGGGGATGACTGAAAATTTCAGTGGCTGGTGGGTTGACACAATTGACTTCACAATGGTAGAAGGAGGTTGACTCTGTAAGGCAATCTGGATACATAATAAAATCCTGACTACACAGTATTAAGTCAGAAATTAAACTGTGTGATGAACACATCTGTATTTTCATGAATTACTAATATAAATAATTGGAGATCTGAATATAACTGCATCTTAAGGAGGTTGATGATTAGCTCAAACTGATCCTAAAATATGATCCTATCTTTCTCTTGCAGATTTCAATGCAGGACTTCCGAAGCACCATTTCTCCACTACCGTTTCAGCTCAGTCGATCTATGATCCTTTTTCTAATCAGTCATTCCCGAATCATATTTACATCTAATCGATATTTAACTTCCATTTGCATATGATACATTTATTCTTGCAATGATAAAGAATTGCAAACACAACCAAACCATCTAAGAAACAAATGTAACAAAAATGCTTTAATAGAAAGATGCACACAAAATTTACTAGATATGTACTGAAGGTGGACTGGCATTTGAAGGGAAACAGGTTTTGAAAGGACATTGTCCCCAAATTCCGTTTTTCTCCTCACAGCTGCAGTCTCACCTGTAGAATACTCCCATCATTTTCTGTTCTAGATTCAGATATCCAGCATTCACAGTGTTTCACTTTTGATTAAATAACATTCCACTGCCCGCAACTGAAAATATGGAACACATACAAGTTTCACAGCCAGCTCTTAAGTGCTTATTTTAGTGATGCAGAATTAATATTGCTGTAACATAGTTTTTATTGGCATCTAAATAATCTCAACTGTGGGAGCTGGGAATTATGGCTGCCACGGGGAGTCTGGAATTACCTGGAGTTGCCAAAAATTGTGCTAACAGTTATTTAAGATATATTTTCAGTACATGGAATATATTGAAACATTAACTGTTAGTGAACACTAGTAATGCACAAAAATATGGTTTAATGACTAAATGCATTGGACATAAACTATTTATGCATACAATTAAATAGTATGGCTTTATGCAGTATGATGCGCAGTACATGTTACTCTCATGCCATTTATCCTTAAAGCCATAGGTCTGTTCAAGGAGTTTTGATGCAAGCACAATTTCTATATTACCCTATATGTACGGCAACATCCCAAGGCACCACTCGACTCAGTTTTATTCCATAATATATCAAATCTATGCTTTTTAAATTATACAAAATATTTGTGTGATTACATGTATAATATTAAAACAATGATAATGTCATAATCTTTATGCTGGAACAATAATGTAATGAAACAATAATCCAGAACAAGGGGTCACGGTTTAAGGATAAGGGGGAAGTCTTTTAGGACCGAGATGAGAAAAGCATTTTTTACACAGAGAGTGGTGAATCTGTGGAATTCTCTGTCACAGAAGGTAGTTGAGGCCAGTTCATTGGCTATATTTAAGAGGGAGTTAGATGTGGCCCTTGTGGCTAAAGGGATCAGGGGGTATGGAGAGAAGGCAGGTACAGGATACTGAGTTGGATGATCAGCCATGATCATATTGAATGGCAGTGCAGGCTCGAAGGGCCGAATGGCCTACTCCTGCACCTATTTTCTGTCTTACTGTGTAATTAAATCACATGTCCTCAATGTCAAATCTCTGTAGTAAGATGTAGGGTCACAAAGGTAGCATTCGAAGTAAGAAGGTTAATCAACAGATAAATCACTAATGTGATCCATAGGGACATGAGGCTAAATCAGCGAGAATAATAGACCTACTTAGAATTCTCTAGCAAGAGTTCAGAAGGGGGAAATGTAAAGAATGGAGTAGACAGGTAAACATGGTGTAAATAGGGAGACAAATAATTAAAGGATGAGTATTGAGGAAGTGGCTTTTGTAACTGTGAGTCGAAAAGCAAACAGGCAAATAAGGAAGCAACAAGCGCGGGTACTCAGATTACCAGACCCATGATTATAACAAACGATTATAACAAACAGGAAAATGGTCAACAAAGGGTCAAATGAGGCAAAGTGGTTCACTAGGCCCAATTACCAGGATATTGCAAATGGATAAGAAGCAGCAGATTGGGAAGACAGCCAGATTGTTCATAGAACATAGAACAGTACAGCACAGGAACAGGCCCTTTGACCCATGTTATCTGTGCTGAGTGTGATGCCAAATTAAACTCGTTCCTTCTGTCTGCACATGATGCACATCCTTGTATTCCTTGCATATGCATATCATGTGCCTATCTAAAAGCCTATTAAATGTACATTGAATCTTTTTCCACCACCAGCCCTGGCAGCGAGTTCCAGGCGCCTACCACTCCGTGTAGAAACTTGCCCTGCTCATCTTCTTTAAACTCCCCCTCTCTCAACTTAAAATTACACCCTCCAGTATTTGACACTTCCACCCAGGTATAAAGATTCTGACGATTTTTTTTCGGTATGCCCCCCTTTTGGCAAACTTATTCTAAATTAGATTTCTAAAACTTATTGGTGTCTATACATTGAGAAATTCTAAATTTGAAAATATTGTTGAATTTTCTCTCAGATCTCTAAGTTTCTTGATGCTTAAATCAATTGAGAATCAAAACTAAAATTTTATAAAAGGCCACAAAGTGCTGGAGTAACTCAGTGGGTCAGGCAGCATCCCTGGAGAACATGGATAGGTGACGTTTCGGGTTCAGACTGAAGCACTTTGTGTCTTTTTTGTAAACCAACATCTGCAGTTCCTTCTTTGGTGAGGAGATATCTTTATATAGATTTTGATTCATTATCTCAGAACATCCAAAAGTAGCTGATAATTAATTAAGTATATTTGGAGCATGGTTACTATTACCATATAGACTTGAAAAAAAACGATTCCTGGTTTGTCTGAGAAATAAGTATAAAACACAGCAACACCTCCAATTAAGGCACCAGCACCAGCTAGGTTTTTTTAAAGCAAGAGACCGCCGGATCACTGCATCATCAATGCTAGGACAGGTCCCGATGACTGGTAGATTGGCCATTGACTATTTAATAATAATAATAATAATAATAATAATTATTATTATTCTCCTCCTCCTCCTCCTCCTCCTCCTCCTCCTCCTCCTCCTCCTCCTCCTCCTCCTCCTCCTCCTCCTCCTCCTCCTCCTCCTCCTCCTCCTTTTCTTCACAAAAGTGACAATGTACGCGGACTTTGTGCGAAAAGGCAACACAAACAAACAACCAAACAAACTACAAACAGAATGGAACAGAATCACGTATTCTTTTACATATTAAATATTGTGGGCGGAAGGAAAAAGGGAGAAAAAAAACAGCAATTAAAAATGAAACAGCAGAGTGGTTCAGTAAAGTTAGTCCCTGGTGAGATAGGAGTTTACAGTCCGAATGGCCTCTGTGAAGAAACTCCTTCTCAACCTCTCCGTTCTCACAGCATGGCAACGGAGGCGTTTGCCTGACCGTAGCAGCTGGAACAGTCCGTTGCTGGGGTGGAAGGGGTCTCCCATGATTTTATTGGCTCTGGAGTTGCACCTCCTGATGTATAGTTCCTGCAGAGGGGCGAGTGAAGTTCCCATAGTGCGTTCGGCCGAACGCACTACTCTCTGCAGAGCCTTCTTGTCCTGGGCAGAGCAGTTCCCAAACCAGATTGTAATATTTCCGGACAAGATGCTTTCCACAGCCGCTGAGTAGAAGCACTGGAGGATCCTCGGAGACACTCTGAATTTCCTCAATTGCCTGAGGTGGTAAAGGCGCTGCCTTGCCTTACTCACGAAGTGCTGCGGCGTATGATGTCCATGTCATATCCTTGGAGATGTGGACTCCCAGATATTTAAAACAGCTCACCCTCTCCACAGTATCCCCATTTATCCTCAATGGTGTGTACGTCCTCGGATGATGTTAGATCTCAAGCTGGGTGTTGAGCAGCCAGGTTGTTGTTTCTGCGTCAATGTCTGCCAGGCCCTGAGTTCCATTTGGTGGGTGGTAGAGTGGGCACCCAGAGATGACATGGTTGGCTGTCTGTTGTTCTGCTCCGCATTCACAGGCTGGGCTCTGGCGGAGCCCCCGTCTCCACAAGCTGGCATTGAAACGCCTAACTCCAGTACAAAGTCTGCTCGCCATCAAGTGTACAGGAAGGAACTGCAGATGTTGGTTTAAAACAAAAATAGAGAATACAAAAACAGAGATGTAATGCTGAGGCTCTATAATGTGCTGGTCCGGCCGCATTTGGAATACTGTGCGTAGATTTGGGCCCCATATCTGAGGAAGGATGTGCTGGCTTTGGAGAAGGTCCAGAGGAGGTTTACAAGAAGGATTCCAGGAATTAGTGGATTAGCATATGATGAGCATTTGACAGCACTGGGCCTCTTCTCGCTGGAGTTTAGAAGGTTGAGGGGGAACCTCATTGAAACTTACAGGATAATGAAATGCATAGATCGAGTGGATGTGGAAGGATGTTTCCACTGGTGGGAGAATCTAGGACCAGAGGGCATAGCCTCAGAATTAAAGGGCACTCTTTTAGAAAGGAGGTGAGGAGGAACTTCTTTAGTCAGAGGGTAGTTAATCTGTGGAACTCATTGCCACAGAGGGCTGTGGAGGCAAAATCAGTGGATATTTTTAAGGCAGAGATAGACAAATTCTTGATTAGAAGGGGTGTCAAGGGATATGGGGAGAAAGCAGGAGAATGGGGTTAGGAGGGAGAAATAGATCATCCATGGTGGAGTAGACGATGGGCCGAATGGTCTAATTCTTCTCCTATATCTTGTGAACTTGTGAAAACCGAAGATATACTCAAAAAGCTGGAGTAACTCAGCGGGTCAGGCAGCATCCTCGGAGAAAAGGAATGTGTGATGTTTTGGGTCGAGATCCTTCTTCTGACTGAGAGGCAGGGAAAAAGGAAACGAGAGATATGGACGGTACACAGAATGAAAGTGAAAGATATGCAAAACCCAACAATGATCAAGGAAAGGTGGAGCCCACAATGCTCCATTGTTGGCTGTGGGCTAAGTGATGGCAACACGGGATGACAGTGAAACTAGTACAACGACTAGGGTAAGTGCAACCGAAACTCTGCGGCAACAAATTGAGTTCGGAAGGGATCAAGGACGTTGTGAGAAGTATCCACTATAAAGGGGCTGTCCCGTTTAAGCGATTTTTTCGGCGACTGACGGCAACTGTCATAGTCGTAGCAGGTCGCCGAAAAAACGGTGACTGGACCCCCCTACGACAATGTCTATGACAAGCTGTAACAACCTACCACCTAGTCGACGTCAAGTTACGGCAAGCTACAGACAACCGGCGACCCATTAGGACGTCCACCTACGACCACACCTACGACAACCTAGGTCCACCTGCGATAAGCTATGACAAGCTACAACCCTGTCGGCGACAACTGAAGACAACTTAAGACAATTCAGTCGCCGGTACCTGTCGCCGGTTGACGTAGGTTGACGTAGGTAGTCGCCAATGGAATTCACCAAAGTCAGCACCGGCGACAACCTACGTCACCTGGCGACAACCTACGTCATTCTGGCGACAACCTACGACAGCACCTACGTCAGCAGAAGTCAAGCTACGCTCATTGGCATCAAGCCCACTGTTGTCGACTGTCGCCGAAAAATATTGAACATTTCAAAATCCAGCGGCGACCAGAAAAACGCTACGACTTTTTGGGAGACTGAGGAGACGACTCACGACTATACGGGCAACACCCCGGTGACCATGTGGTGACAGCCTAGTCGCCTACAGTTGCCTAAAAGTTTGCCTAAGTGGAACCGGCCCTTAAGAGAAAAATACACACAAACTGACAACTATCTGTAGACCCACAGGATCTGCTGTACCTAGACTGTTCTACCATCCATCATATTTAACATTGTGAAGAGATAATTTGTGTATAGTTTATTTTAGCTTAGTTTAGAGACACAGAGCGGAAACAGGCCCTTCGGCCCACTGGGTCCACGCCAACCAGTGATTCCCGCATATTAACACTATCCTACACACACTAGGGACAATTTTTACATTTACCAAGCCAATTAACCCACAGTTTGGAGTGTGAGAGGAAACCGAAGATCTCGGAGAAAACCCACGCAGGTCACGGGGGAATGTACAAACCCCGTACCGATACCGCCTGTAGTTGGGATTGAACCCAGGTCTCCGGCGCTGCAAGCGCTGTAGGGCAGCAACTCTACCGCTGCGCCACCGTGCCGGGCAAATATAAAACAAATAAAAACACCAGGAGCTGTTAGTTCAGGAAAAAGAAGGAAACCACAAGCTAATTAATCACTAAGACAGAGGGTTCTAGTTTTGGAAACTCCATCAGGCCTCAAGGGAAAAGAACCAGCTCTATGAGCACCAGAAGACCAATGCCCAACAGAAAATATGTGTCTCACACCGTTAACCATGAATGATGGATGGGAAGTTTGAATGGGTTTCATCAAATTGCTGATGACCACGACAGGTGCAGATTATTTGATGCTAAATCTGCAGCCAAAACAAACAAAAAAACACCAGACTGACAGCCAGGAATAGTGGACCATGTATCAAGATCAGAGAGATGGCCAGACCTTGTTCAAACGGGATATCTTTACCATGTGACATGTTCAAGAGCAATGCAGGGAGCAGCATTAATCCCTCGGCAAGGCTTTTTATAATCTCGCAAAAGCCTTTGACTGTAAATCAAGGAAAATGTGGAACAATCTTCTCAAAAATTGGTTTCCCTTTGAAATTTTTTTCTATTCTATATCTAGATCAATTTCCTACCTGGGATAAATAAAGTTCCATCATATTGCATTGTATCGTATATGCCACAAAATAGTATGTAATTTTTTAAACTAGTGAGTTTGCAACAGAGCAAATCTCAATGATGACCAGTATCAAGCAAGGCTATGTCACCATCCCAATCATTTCTTGATTATTTTTCTCACTTTAATATTGCACCTCACTCCAATCGGTCTCTCACCTGAGAGGAGCTAATCTTCAGTGCAAAGGGGAAACTCCTCAACTTATGTTACCTTCACCCCCAAATTGTAATTATACTAGTTTCAGAAGAGGTTTGCATATGCACAAACTCAAAGACTGGGCTAAAGTCATTTTGGACTCATTCACTGAAGCATGCAAAAGTATAAGCCTTACGCTGGGCATTTGTAAAATGACAACCTGTTCCAGAGCACAACAACACTCCACAAAAGCATAGGTCCACAACAAGACCCTGAAATATATAGACCGCTTTCCATATCTCATGATACAACTCTCAATGACGCCACTCTTCAGAAATGAGATTCACTCTCACCTTAGTGCTCCAGCATAAACTTTATCTGCCTGAGAAAAAAGGTGAATGAAGATCAAGACCTCAAACTCAGTATTAACTTGTCTAAAGTAAAACGGAAATCCTCACCATCCTGCAGGCTTCTGACTACATAGATCAGGTACTTCAAAGTGCTGGGGAGCCATCACCACAAATCTCCATCTTAATAAAAACCTTTGGCAATATATATATATATATATATATATATATATATATATATATATCTTACCTCAAGCCAATGTCACCAGCATCAACACTCAGACAGCTCCCATGGGAAGAGCACATCATTTGCTTGCCTGTAAACAAACTTCCAAAATGGCATTCTGTTGCAAAACAAGATATTACCAGATTCAAAAACATTCTGAAAGCCTCCTTAAAAATAGCATAGCATTCTCATCGAATTGTGGAAATCCCTTGCCCATGAATGCTCAAAACAAAGATTTAATATGGGACTGTAAACTCTGAGTTCCTTCATCAAGAGCAAGTAGTAACTGGCTAAGAAAGGATACCATCTTTCTGAGTAAACCTTTCCCCTCCTAATGTTCTCCATCAAGGACTTGTGGGCCTGTCCCACTGAGGCGACATTTTAGGTGACTGCAGGAGACTATGCGGTCGCCACATGTTCGCCACAGGTTCGTGGGCGGTTGTTGGGGAGTCGCCCTCATGGTCGTGAGGAACTAGTCGCTGCCTCATTATGGTCGCCGTGAATTTTTCAACATGTTGAAAAATTAGCGGCGACTATAATGAAGCTGCCATGGAGAGTAGCGAGAATTCTCGAGCCGTAGGTGGGTCGCCAGGAGGTCCTTGTGAGTTCCCAGGAGGTCGAAGGTTCTCTGAGGTTCTCGTAGGTTGTAGCCGGTGCTGACTGGAGAATTTCATTGGTTCATTGGGAAAAAAAAGGTAAGCAGTAGTTTTCAGAACCAAGGATAACCGACCGGTAATGTTAAATGTCCTGCGAGCTTCACAGCCGTGTATCTCTGGCTTCTTAAAAGTTGTCTCCATTCTTTCTCTCCCCTTCTCCTCCCCCCCCCCCCCCCCCCCCCCTCTTCCCCCCTCTTTTAAAGGACTTACTGTACACTGTGCTTTAGTCATCTTTTTACAGCGCCAACCTTCCTATTCATCGCGGTGTGTGTCTGTTTCACCTTGGCTTTGCACCATGTGAATCGTTTAGACAGCGCTTCCCCTGCTTGCCCTGTCCCCTGCCTGCAGAACGAGCTGGGGAAGGAAGCGATGTGTTGCGTGTGACACAGTCGCCGGCAATCCGCTGAAAAATCGCCTGAGTGGGACAGGCCCATTAAGGTCCAGTGTACAATAAAACGAGTTGACGTGATTCACAGAATTCTAACTCAAGTCAAAGAAAAATACATTTTTGAAAATAAATATACATTTACCCTGGTTAATTTCTGCTGATGAACAGAGATTTAGCCAGCCCAGTTAAAAAAAAATTAAGCATTTGAACAAACAAAATAGGAACAGTGACTTTAAAAGTGAAGTCTATTCCATTTAGGTAAAGCAACACTGCGACCTACAGGTAGAGACTTGCCACACCTTATCCACCTGCCTGACATTATTTCTTACCATTACAATCCATCGCTAACATATCTCCCCACATCATATCTGCAATTAGAAAATGTCATATTTAGTCCCTTGTTAGCCATCCAGCTCTATTGCCTGAAAATTGTTGAATTCACTCGATATTGAGATTTTAATAACCATTTAGCCTTATGAAAGGTAACATTAGTGCATTATTTGTACTTATTCTGTCTTAATATGTCCAAAAATGCTTTACAGCCAATGCTTTACAGTATATTTAGAATTGCAATCACTAACAGTGTTTCAATTATGCACATGGGTCACACATAGCAATGTGATGGTGACCAAATAATCAGTTTTAAAGATATTGATTGAGAGGTAGATGTTGGCCAGAACATTGAAGGCAATGCCTGTTTTCGTTAAAATCTCAGCATTTGCAATGTTACATCTCCAGTCCCTCATTAATGCATTACAATGCCAATCTTCCATCGCTTCTGCTTCATGAAATGTTCTAACTTTGGAAGAGAGTTCTATCCTTCCATGTGCCCAGTCACCTACACAGTAGGAGCCTGCAGCGTGGAGATTATGGACTGGGAGCTGAGCCTGGAACTCAGCTTCCTTCTCCCCTGCCACTCAACCTGATGAAGGGTCTCGGCCCAAAACGCCATCTATTCCGTTTATCCAGAGATGCTGTCTGACCCATTGAGTTACTCCAGCATTTCCTGTCTACCTTTCGTGTAGAAACATAGAAACAGAGAAACATAGAAAATAGGTGCAGGAGTAGGCCAGTCGGCCCTTCGAGCCTGGTAATGGCTGATCATCCAACTCAGTATCCTGTACCTGCCTTCTCTCCATACCCCCTGATCCATTTAGCCACAAGGGCCACATCTAACTCCCTCTTAAATATAGCCAATGAACTGGCCTCAACTACCTTCTGTGGCAGAGAGTTCCAGAGATTCACCACTCTCTGTGTGAAAAATGTTTTTCTCATCTCGGTCCTAAAGGATTTCCCCTTTATCCTTAAACTGTGACCCCTTGTCCTGGACTTCCCCAACATCGGGAACAATCTTCCTGCATCTAGCCTGTCCAACCCCTTAAGAATTTTGTAAACCAGCATCTGCAGTTTCTTCCGATGCAGTCACCTACACAGTTGGACTGTTGAGGTTATGTTATCACCACCATGGAAGTAGACTTCTTAATTGGGATCCTAAATCTAGCCATCAAATTTGCAGTAACACTGCCACTCTTTCAAATGTGACTCAAAGTGTTGTTTGTAATTTTAGCAGCAGAGCTCAGCAATAAAAATCCACAAGAAGTCTGAAATACAAGAAGCAGGAAATAGAAATCAGGAAAACAACGATTTTAAACTCCATAGTGAAGGTTGTCTGAAATTCTTTGGTTTTTGCCACCACAAGGAGCATAATTTTATGCTGTGTTTAACTTGTAGAAGTAGCTCTCACTGCTAGTCAAACTGACCTGGAGCCAATTTAAATATCTTTCAGAAAGTAGAGGCTCAGTCCTCTCCCCTCGCCAATGAAAATAAAGCGCTTAAAATTGACCAAAAAAGTCAATCCCTCGCTTGCTGGATTCGTAGCTGGACAAATGATGTGTGATTAGTAAATGATGTTAAACTGTAATCCCATTTGGACAGTTAAAATGGAGATAATCTGTGAAAGCAAACCTCAGGTAGTTTAAAACTGGCACCTGAATCCAAGATGCAATTCAAACCTCAAACTCACTTCACTATTACATAGCTACACAAAAATGCTGGAGAAACTCAGCTGGTGCAGCAGCATCGATGGAGCGAAGGAAATAGACAATGTTTCGGGCCGAAACCCTTCTTCAGACTATATTTATACATAACTAGACTAAGTGGGACCCGTTGGGTCCCAGCATCACATGGGAGGGCTGGTCCCCCAACGCAATATTCCACCTCTCCACCAATTCCAATATTGGTGGCCAGTGGGGGGGGGGGGGGGGGGGGGGCTTTCTGGAGCACTAGTATGGGTGTTGTGGGCTGATGGGACAGGTTTCCAGAGGGCTAGTATGGACATTGTGGGCCAAATAGATTATTGGGCTGGCGGCTCAGTCACTCAAGCCTGTTGGGCTGGCAACTCAATCACTCATGACTGGTGGGCTGGCAGTTGACTCACGACTATTCCTTGAAACTCCATTTCAAGCAGGGTGCAAGGTCACCAAATTCAAGTGCAGTTCCTTACCACTTCAAGCAGGGTGCAAGGCCACCAAATTCAAGTGCAGTTTCATACCATTTCAAGCAGGGTGCAAGACCACTAAAGACAGCGAGTTGTGACCTCTCCCTCCTCCATCTTGCAGAGACTGAGCCATGCCCACCCTTCTAGGTTTTATAGTCCCTCCCCCCCTCCCACCAGAAGGGGCATGGCCTCAATTTTTTTAAAACACTAATAACTCTTTTATTTTTCATTGATGGGAAAAATCCTCTTGTCCTGCACAGCGGAGAGGGACTCTGAATAAGATGGCCATAAGTGGTAGCGTTTTTTCTGAATTCAATATACAAAACAACAGGAAGTGGTCAAGATCAGACTTTTAGTAATATAGATATTCCCTGTGTGTTTTCATTTATATATAATTTCAATATGAAATCAGCTCGTACTCAAATCTTCTTACAATCTTCAAATCAGTAGAGGCCAATATGACATTTTTCCTTCCTCTCTATCTTGCATGATAACGTTCCATGATTTAAGGATTCAAGGTCCAAGGATTCTCAGTTCCCTCAGAATGTCAACCACTTTCAAACTCTCACCATTTAAAAAGTGCGTAATCTATTTTTCAGTTTTTTTCATACTAGTGTAGGTCCTCATATTTTTTCACATTATGTTTCATTTGCTATGGCAAAATTTATTTAAACCCAGCATCCTACTTCCTGCTCACAATGCAAACTTGCAGACTATTTTGTGTCATCAGCAAACATTTTTGCTGTATCATCAGTAAACATTACTGTTTGTGTCTCCAATAGTACCCTGATGAGCCCTATCCTTCCGGTGGCGCTGGTGCCAGCTGCCTCCACCTTCAACGCGGTATCTTTTTGTTTTTTTTATTATGTTGAAGTGTGTTTTTTATGGTTTTTTTAATGTTTTTAATGTGGGGAAGCGGGCACGGTAAGGGGGATACCGTCCTTCAGTCGCTTCCTGGAGAGGACGCGACTATTATTCGAGTCACGTCCTCGCCCCCCCCCCCCCCCAGCGGCCTACCTACTGGATTGGCACGGCCTTTCCTGCCTGGACCGACCAGAGCTCCAGCAGCGGCGGGACAGCGCTGATACATCGCGGGGCTGGCGATGCCTTTCCGGGGATCGCCGTCTGGAGCCCGGAGTGCTGGGCCTGCGGCACCGACATCCTGGAGCTGTGGTTCGCAGAGCTCCCTATGCGGGCGGCGCTGACAAACATCGTGGGGTCCTGCGACTCTGCCCGGCTCGGCCTGCGGACTCGGGAGCTGCGGACTCCGGTGGGAGGCCGCTGATCGGGAGGTCCGGGCCGCTGAGGAGGATTTTCACCGTCGGGGTTCGGCGTCGGCGTTCCATCAGCCCGGAACGAGAGGGCCTGAGCATCGGGCCGCCCGGGGTGGCGACTGCGGGTGCTCGGAAGGCCCCGACCACGGGTGAACATCTGGGAAGATCGGAGGGGAGGCTGGCTGGACTATGGTGCCTTCCTCACCTTGGTGCCACTGTGTTATGTTGTGTCATGGACTTTCTGAGTTTGTGCTTTTTTTAAATTCTATTTTATTTTTAATATGTTTTATTATTTATTATTTATTTATTTTTATGATACTGACTGTAAAGGGAAATTCATTTCGTTGTCTCTAATTGAGACAATGACAATAAATTTGAATACAATACAATACAATAAAATCCTGCAGAGTGCTGATTCACTCCTGATCCTAGAGTGACAGAGGTCACATGCTTATGTTAATATTAACCTTTTTTTCACCCAGTTTTATCCCACCAGGGAGGTCTTACCTTCCACTACCTGCAACCTCCGGTAACCACCTTCAAATAGCATCGCAACCGGCTTCGACTAAAAAATTACCGATTTTTACAACCTATTTTTAGTCGAGGCCGGTTTTGAATTTTTTGAAATAATAGCCAGAACATAGAAGAAGCTCGACTACGCGGAAACCACTTTCGACCATTAGGGAGAATGACAAAAAACCTCCGCGAGCCTCACGGAAACCTTGGGTGGGGCGCAATGGGTTTCCGTTCTGGTTTCCTAGGCGGGACAGGGGCTATAGAGTCATGGTGAAAGCGATCATTGTTGGAAATTGACAGCGGCATTTTGAGCGCGTTTTCATGAGTTGAGCCAGGTTCTAAGTGATGCCGCATCAGGGAAGCAGGAGTTCCGGTCAGGTTCCCAGCACAGTTGAGCATGGCAATTGAGAGGTCAGGGGTTGTGCCAAGTTCTCAGCACCCAGGTTCTTGGCAAAGTAGGACATAACAGTGGGGAGAGTGGTGGTTTACAGATTCCCAGCACATTGTCGGTAATGCATTGTCGGTAAATACTGCTTCAATGACTCTTCAGTGTTAATTCCATGAGCGAATGATCCCCAATACCCATGAGTGCATTATCCTCAATTCTGAAATAATTGTTCAAGGCCAAATGTCCACTCCTCATTGGAGAAACCAAATATAAATTGGGTGATCTCTTGAGAGCTCCTGTGTTTAATCTTCAGGAATGACGCTGAGCACCTGGTTGCCTGTTGTTTTAATTCTCCATCCCACACCCACCCTGACCTAGTAGTGTAACATTGGGGGTTATTTGGCTTTCAGTCCCATTAATTTCCCCCGTACATATATTTTTAAAAAATTTACTAACAGTAATTCCTTTCACTCCAGATCTGAAAATTGAATTAAAAAACTGCAGATGCTGCAAACAAAAACAAATATGCTGGAAATATTCAGCATATCAGGACATATCTGAGAGGGAAGAAGCAGTCAACTTTCTGCAACCTGAAATGTTTACTCAATTTCTCTTCCTAGATGAGGCCTGACTAGATGAATATTCCCAGCATATTTTCCGGTTTTGCTCAGTCGAGACCTGTTTTTCTACACTATTTCCAGGATGATTTACATGGTCTTGGAATCAGATCCCCCCCAAAAATTCACATGCTTTGTCACTTCCTCTTCCCAATATAATTGTTACTGTCCTGATAGGTAAGGGACCCCAATTAAATTAATATTTTCCTTTCAAAATATCCATTAAACCTTTTTGCAAGTTTTTGTGCATCTGAATGTATTTATTTATTTGTTTACTAGACCAAGTGCAGACCCGTTGGGTCTGTTTCCCCAACGCGTTTGCGGGGGGGGGGGGGGGATGCTGCAGCATCACACTCACACTAACCACCCCCCAAACACACAGGTGGGAGAGAGGGGGAATAGTGGTGAGTGCGGAAGAGGGGCTGAGGGATAGGGGGAGTGGTGGAAGAGGCAGAAATGGGTAGGGGGGAGAGGTGGGGGGAGAGAGGGGTGGGGGTTGGTGTGGGGGGGGAGGAGAGAGAGGGGTGAGGAGAGAGGGAGAGGGGAGAGAGGGGGTAAAGGGAGGAGGAGAGAGGGGTGCGGGAAGGGGTGAGAGAGGGTGGCGGGAGGGGGTGAGAGAGGGTGGGGGGAGGGGGAGAGAGGGAGGGGAGGATGGAGGCGAGGATGGAGGGGAGGGAGGAGGGGGTAGAGTGTGGAGGGAGGGGGAGAGGGGTAGGGGGAGAGAGGGGGAAGAGTGTGGAGGGAGGGGGAGAGCGGAGAGAGGGGGAAGAGTGGGGAGGGAGAGGGAAGGGAGGGGGGGAGAGGGGGGTGGGGGAGGGAGATGGGGAGGGGTGGGGGATGGGGGGTGAGGGGAGATAAGTGGAAGAATGGGGAGGGAGGGGGAGGTGTAGGGGGGAGTGGTGGAAGTGGGGAGAGGGGGAGGGGTGAGAGGGGTAGGGGGGGAGTGGTGGAAGAGGGACAGAGGGGTAGGGGGAGGGGTGGGGAAGAGAGGGGAGCGAGGGTGAAGGGTGGGGGAGTGTGAGGGGTGGGGGAGGGAGAAGGGTGGGGTAAGGGGGAGAGAAGGGGAAGAGTGGGGAGGGAGGGGGGAGGGAGGGAGGGGATTAGGGAGATGGGGTAGGGAGGGAGGATGAAGAGTGTGGAGGGAGGGGGAGAGGGGTACAGGGTTATGGTGGAAGAGGGACAGGGTTAGGGGCGGGGGGAGAGATGGAGGGGGGTGGGGGAGAGAGGGAAGGGGGTGGGAGGAGGAGGGGGAGGAGAGGGGTGAGGAGAGGGAGATGGAGAGGAGGAGGAGAGAGGGGTGGGGGACGAGAGGAGAGGGATGGGGGAGGGGGAGAGGTGTGGGGGAGAGAGGAGGAGGGTGAGGAGAGGGAAACATAGAAACATAGAAATTAGGTGCAGGAGTAGGCCATTCGGCCCTTCAAGCCTGCACCGCCATTCATGGCTGATCATCCAACTCAGTATCCCATCCCTGCCTTCTCTCCATACCCCCTGATCCCTTTAGCCACAAGGGCCACATCTAACTCCCTCTTAAATATAGCCAATGAACTGGCCTCAACTACCTTCTGTGGCAGAGAATTACAGAGATTCACCGCTCTCTGTGTGAAAAATGTTTTTCTCATCTCGGTCGTAAAAGATTTCCCCCTTATCCTTAAACTGTGACCCCTAGTTCTGGACTTCACCAACATCGGGAACAATCTTCCGGCATCTAGCCTGTCCAACCCCTTAAGAATTTTGTAAGTTTCTATAAGATCCCCCCTCAATCTTCTAAATTCTAGCGAGTACAAGCCGAGTCTTTCTTCATATGAAAGTCCTGACATCCCAGGAATCAGTCTGGTTAACCTTCTCTGTACTCCCTCTATGGCAAGAATGTCTTTGGCAAGGGAGATGGAGAGGGGGGAGGAGAGAGGGGTGGGGGAGAAGAAGAGATAGGGGAGAGACGGATGGGGGTGGGAGGAGGAGGGGGAGGAGAGGTAGAGGGATGAGGAGAGGGAGATGGAGAGGGGAGGAGAGAGGGATGGGGAGGGGGAGAGAGGTGTGGGGGAAGGGGGGGGATGGGGGAGGGAGGGGAGGAGGGAGATGGGTTAGGGGAGGGCGGGGGAGGAGTGTGGAGGGAGTGGGAGAGGGGTGCGGGAGAGAGGGGATATGGGTCAGAATCCAGTGGCATGGAAAGACGACTGGGTACCCTTTTCTGCTGCAGCCTTCATCTGCCTTCCCAGCCGTTGTGATGCTCCATTAAAGTCAACCATCATCCTCCGCCTGTTCCACTGTTGAGGTCTTGGTTGGATTACTGTTTGTCAGAGACCTTCCCCTCGACCTTACCACCATGGTTGACCCTACCAGGAGCATAGCTCAGACGGTATCACTCTCAGGATCTCAGGACCACAAAAGCTTCTCCACCACGAAAAGGTGACAATCCACAGAGAAAAAATCCTCAAAAAATTACAGAAGATTAGTCACGCATGATTTCCCCTTCGTAAATCCATGCTGACCTGGACCGATCCTGCTACTGCTATCTAAATGTGCTGCTATTACATCTTTAATAATCGACTCTAGCAGCTTCCCCACCACTGATGTTAGGCTAACTGGTCTATAATTCCCTGCTTTCAGGGAATTGTAAACATTGGCTACCCTCCAATCCACAGGAACTGATCCAGAATCTATAGAACATTGGAAAATGATCACCATTGCATCCACAATTTCTAGAGCCACGTCCTTGAGTACCCTGGGATGCAGACCATCAGGCCTTGGGGATTTAACAGCCTTCAGTCCCATCAGTCTACCCAACACCATTTCCTGACTCAAGTGAATTTCCTTCAGTTCCTCCATCGATCTAGATCATCTGTCTCCCTAGGACATCTGGCGTATTCCCTGCTAGATTACACTCACATTCACCGTTTAGAGCCAGCAACGCCATTCTTTTCTTTATTAATACAAATAAAAAAATACTTGCTGTATTTTGAAATATTCCCAGTCCTCAAGCTTAATGCTCTTTCTTGGCATTAACCTTTGATTTAATATTATCTTTAACTCACCTTATTGATCAGGTTTGAAAAGACTAGGCTTGTATTCACTGGAGTTTAGAAGGATGAGGGGGATGGTCTTATAGAAACACATAAAATTATAGAAGGACTGGACAAGCTAGATGCAGGAAAATTTTTCCCAATGTTGGGCGAGTCCAGAACCAGGGGCCACAGTCTTAGAATAAAGGGGAGGTCATTTAAGACTGAGATGAGAAAAAACGTTTTCACCCAGAGAGTTGTGAATTTATGGAATTCCCTACCACAGAGGGCAGTGGAGGCCAAGTCACTGGATGGATTTAAGAGAGAGTTAGATAGAGCTCTAGGGGCTAGTGGAGTCAAGGGATATGGGGAGAAGGCAGACACGGATTATTGATAGGGGACGATCAGCCATGATCACGATGAATGGCGGTGCTGACTTGAAGGGCCGAATGGACTCCTCCTGCACCTGTTTTCTATGTTTCTATGTTTTAACCACATTTCTTGTTTTTGTGTCTTAAAGGAACACAAATTTGATGTAACCATGTATTAATTCTTTAAGGAAACAATAGTAAGATTAAACGAGAACTTACCAGTTTGAAGTTTGATCTGTATTTTATGAGGAGTTACGATGAGGGATTACGTGAAGAACCCCGCCAGGACGCATGCGTGTCATTCTTCAAAGCAGCGGTGTGAAATCACAGATAACTGTAATGACAAAACATAGTAAGATTAGAGAAGAGATACCAGTTAAGTATATGATCAGGGTGGGAGCGGAGGGCACGTAATCCCTCATCGTAACTCCTCATAAAATACAGATCAAACTTCAAACTGGTAAGTTCTCGTTTAATCTTACTATTTTATTTCGGAGTCACGTGAGTGACTACGTGAAGATTTTAAAGCTCTGTGATTTCATGCCGTGGAAACGAGTCCATGCATCACGTCTGCCTTGACTGTGGGAGGAATTGTGTTAACATAATTTGGACATGAATTCGACATTGAAATCAACCTTTTTATGGGTTTAAATTAATTTACAGAACTTAAAATTGTTTCTGCAAACGTTCCAGGTTTCATTACTGGTTTATTATAAAATAATTGGAATGTTTTCCCCTCCAGACCATCCTGCTGCCTTGAGGATTTGGTCCATTGGTACATCCAACTGTATTGCTGCCGATGTAGCTGCAGCCCTGGTGGAAAGAGATTTTAAAATATTAGTATCCACCCCAGCCTGTGTTAGCACCTGTTTCAGCCATCTTGAGATGGTCTGGACCGTCACTCTTGGTGTGGGTGCTAGTGGCTGACCAAAATGTGCCTTTTCATTGCCTCTTAGGATATTCGTTTTCTCCATGTATAACGACAGATGTCTTACTATCCACAGACGGTCATCTGTTGGGTATGACCTAATTGTATATTGAGGCCTGCTGATGCCTTTCTGTTCTGCTTACTAACTCATAAATATGAAACGTAATATTTTCTGTTGAGGAAGTCATGTTGTCCAGTCTAGTTTTTGCAGTGACTGTATCCTCTGTGCCGTGACCAATACCATTAGCATGACTGTTTTAATGTCAGTCTGTGTAGGGACAGAACTGTTGCTGGAGACCAATTCCTGAGCATCTTCAGGATTATTCTTACATCCCATATTTGGGAGTATCTGGTTCTTGGGGATAGTATTAAAAATTCCCCTCATAAGTTTTGTACCAGTGGGTGAGTCCCAACAGTGTAATGCTCTGTCCCCTGCCATAGGTAAGTCGATTGGGCACTTCTGGCGCAGTTGATGGCACTGTAACTGAGCCCCTCATCATAGTGGAGGCCTGCCAGATATTCCAGAACAGACGGGATGTTCATGTCTCTGATACCATGTTTGATACCACTGGGAACCATGGTTGTGTAGGCCAATCGGGTACTACCAATACCAGATGCAGAGCCTTGTTGTATTTCCTTAATACCCGACTGTGGATAAATGCGAGGTTATCCACTTTGGTGGCAAAAACAGGAAAGCAGACTATTATCTAAATGGTGGCCGATTAGGAAAAGGGGAGATGCAGCGAGACCTGGGTGTCATGGTACACCAGTCATTGAAAGTAGGCATGCAGGTGCAGCAGGCAGTGAAGAAAGCGAATGGTATGTTAGCTTTCATAGCAAAAGGATTTGAGTATAGGAGCAGGGAGGTTCTACTGCAGTTGTACAGGGTCTTGGTGAGACCACACCTGGAGTATTGCGTACAGTTTTGGTCTCCAAATCTGAGGAAGGACATTATAGCCATAGAGGGAGTGCAGAGAAGGTTCACCAGACTGATTCCTGGGATGTCAGGACTTTCATATGAAGAAAGACTGGATAGACTTGGCTTATACTCGCTAGAATTTAGGAGATTGAGAGGGGATCTTATAGAAACGTACAAAATTCTTATGGGGGTTGGACAGGCTAGATGCAGGAAAATTGTTCCCGATGTTGGGGAAGTCCAGGACAAGGGGCCACAGCTTAAGGATAAGGGGGAAATCCTTTAGGACCGAGATGAGAAGAAACTTTTTCACACAGAGAGTGGTGAATCTCTGGAACTCTCTGCCACAGAGGGTAGTTGAGGCCAGTTCATTGGCTATATTTAAGAGGGAGTTAGATGCGGCCCTTGTGGCTAAAGGGATCAGGGGGTATGGAGAGAAGGCAGGTACGGGATACTGAGTTGGATGATCAGCCACGATCATATTGAATGGCGGTGCAGGCTCGTAGGGCCGAATGGCCTACTCCTGCACCTATTTTCTATGTATCTATGTATCTATGATGAGGCAGGGAAAGGAGGGAATGCGTAAATAAACAATTCCCTCCCCCCCCCCCCACCCCCCCCCCCCCCCCCCCCCCCCAATGCAGCGAAAATGCATCTGTCGCCGCTGCCCCAGGGTCTGGTTCCCATGAAACATAATTTGATAACTGGTGGTTAAGTCTGGATGCGAATAAATCGATATCTGGTGTTCAATATTTGCTGTGATATCAGCAAATACTATTTTATTCAACATCCATTTGGTGTTTTCATTAAAATTGCGTGACCTGGTGTCTGCGACTGAATTTAGTCTTCCTGGCAGGTAAGTGGCTGATATCCAAATATCTCTCTGGATACACCATTGCCAAATTGTATAGCCAGATTGTCACATGATGTCGATTTATTTCCACCCTGTGGTCAATGTATGCTACCACGGTGGTATTGGTATTGGTGGCTCCCCACCCAAGTGCACTGGCATCAGTTTGTAGTACCATGGAAGGGTTACTGACAATGATTGGATTGGAACAAAGCCAGATGTTATCTATCCACCATTTTAGTTCCATTTCAGCTTGATTGGTAGTTTCACAGATCTGTCAAAGTGACCTGCATAATTTAGAGTGCTTGTATTTTGCTCTCTGTAAGTTTTGGTAATGTAGAGGTCCAAATTGTGTGGCTGGAAAGGCAGCCATCATTATGCCAATTACTTTTGCTACCAATCTGATGGATGGTTTGCTGATGTCAGTGAGGTTATTGCAAGCCTCTATTAAATCTCTAGCCTTTCCCTTAGGGAGAGTCACCAACATGTGAACTGAGTCAATGGTGAAACCCCAGATAGTCCATAGTAGTGGAAGGCGTTAGTTTAGATTTAACTGGATGAAAAATGAATCCCAGTTTTCCAAATAACTTTTTTGTGGCTGTTACAGTTTGTTTAGCCAATTCCAAAGTTTTGCCCACAATGTCATCTAAATATGCCATGACCATGTGTGTACGTTTCCGTAGAAACGCTAGGGCTGGTTTCAAAATTTTTGTGAAACAGCCTGAGGCTGATGATAACCCATTTGGCAGTGCTTTATACTGTCAGAGTTGTCCCATCCAGTTAAATTTTAAGTAACATCTGTGGTCACCTCGTATAGGCACTGAATAGTAAGCATCTTTTAAATCGATTCAGGCCATTGAAGTAACCTTTGGAAATTAATTGTTAAGCAGTAACAAAGGTATCTATTTTGTCAGATCTATGATGATGCGATAACCATCATCTTTTTTGTTTTTGATAAATATATTGGACACGAATTCTAATGGTTCGTGTTGAGTTTTCTCAATTACACCTTTTATGTAAAGCCCCTTCAGTTCAGCTTGCGCTTTTGATTTTCCTTTATCAGAAGGCACGAACATTCGGTTCAGTATATGTTGAACTGGAGGGCTGTACTTGTGTATAAACTCTATTGTATATCCCTGGATACTGCTTTAGATGTAAGTATCGGTTGTTATCATGCTCCATGCATTCAGAAAAGAGTGTAATCTCCACCCAATCTCCGTGCTCCCTGTATATTGTAGGGAACCAGACCCACCTACCTCCATAGTTACCAGTGGCAGGTTTACTTTTTGTAGGTTCTTCGCTGCTGTTGTTGCGCTGGGTCTGGATTTTCGGTTTGGTTGGCGTTGGAGGTCCCTTGTTTCTGCACCCCCTGCACACTTGTCTTTCCTTCTGCGGACCCCTCTTCCAGGTCAGCCCAGAACTGACCCGCAGTGCTCCCCTCTGATGAGGTAGAAGCACTGTGCAGCCCTTCAAGAGGTACTGCTGTGGGTTTATCATAGGGCCCACAGTGACCCGACTCCATCTCCCGGAGTCTGTCATGTTGGAGCAAAGCTCCATACACCGCTCCATCCGGCTCCAGCGCTCTCGGGCGCTGGCCGCCCGCGGTTGTTGAAAGTCGGACTCCTCTCAGTCCATGACCTTGTTTGTTTTGTGTCTAGCCTTTCCGCCCGGCCGCGTGGATCTGGCCGGTGCGGAGGCGACATCGGGCACAGCTGATCCCACTATCGGTGATCCAAGTGCCGCTGGCTGCTGCTGCTGGCTGCCTGCTGCTCCGCGGTTCTCCTCTCCAGCTTTGTCCTTACTGCCCTTCCGTGGAGTGGATATGGCCGGTGTGGAGGACATCTGGCACAGCTGATTCCATCTAGCCCACCAGCTTTGTCGCAGCCCGTTGGTTTCTTCACCTGCAATCAGCATGGTAAAAACACAAAATGACCGCAGCTCTTACCTGCTGGTCCAGGTTAAAATTGTCGCCACGGGTGAACGTCGTTCCACCCCGTCTGCTGCCATTATTGACTTGTCCAAAAGTCAACGGCCCCATTTAAATAGTCTCCCGCCCGGCCGTGGTGTTCTGGCCGGCACGGGACCAAAAGTCGGCACAGCTGATCCCTTACGGGGCTTGTGCCTTCAGCTCTCCACACTGGCTGCAATTTTGGACTCCAGGTCTTCCCCGGTTAGGTCTGGCTGGAAGAATTGGTTCACCATATCCAGCATGCCTTCTTTCACCCCAGGGCTACTGGGGGTATGTGGTTCTGTGACCCGTTCAGAGTCTACCCAGAACAGATCCTCCGTGTTCTCCTCTGATGAGGAGGAGACACTATGCAGCCCCGCAAGGGGTACCGCTGTGGGGCTTATTGGGTGCCCACTGTGGCTAGCCTCCCTCTCCCGGAGTCTGCCACTTTGGAGGATCTCCTGGAGCAACCGCTCTAACCGGCCCCCGTGCTCACGGGCACTGGCCGCTCGCGGCTCCTCAAAGTCTGACTCATCTGAGTCCGGCATTCGTGAGGCCTTTCTCTTCGCTTTCCTGCCCGGCCGAAAAGTGGATTTCGCCGTAGAGGGAGCGAAGTCGGGCACTGCTGACTCCAATTCAGAAGATTCCCGTGCCGTCGGCTGCTGCTGTTTCTGCTGGCTGTCCGCAACTCCGCGGTTCTCCCCCTCCAGCTTCTTCGCAGCCTTTCTCCTCGTTACTCTGGCCATTTTTCACCTAGAAATAAGTCGAAAAACGCAGAGTCCCTTACCTGCTGTTGTCGGCTTTTAAAATACTGCCGCTTGAGGGAGACGTCCTCTCCCGTGCTGACTCGTTGCATAGCGTGAGGCGATAATGACACGCATGCGTCCTGGCGGGGTTCTTCACGTAGTCACTCACGTGACTCCGAAATAAAATTGCTTATCTCCTGCAATACCTTTTAATGCAGTGTCCTAATTTTGCAGTTGGGTAGGTTTAATTTTAGACTATGGTTTTGAATTAAATTGTTTTTAATCTATATATATATTTCATTCCCACACCCTGCTGGAACTACAGTCACTGATGGACCGCTTCTATCGGGCTTGCAAGGACTTCGGGCTGATCATCAGCTTGAAGAAGACAAACGTCCTGGGGCAGGATACAGAGGCACTGCCTATCATCACCATCGACGACTACGAACTCATCAGTTCACGTACCTTAGCTCCACCATTACTGAAAACCTCTCCCTGGACATAGAGATTGACAGGAGGAATAGGAAGGCAGCTACAACTGTCGCTCGCCTCACAACTAGAGTGTGGACCAACCCAAAGCTGACAGTGAAGACAAAGATAGCGGTCCACAGCGCCTGTGTCAACAGCACGCTGTTGCACGGCAGTGAGACATGGACTACATATGCCAGACAGGAGAGAAAACTCAACACCTTCCACCTGAGAAGCATCTGCCATATCCTGGGCATATCCTGGCAAGACAGACTGTCCAACGCCAAGTTCCTGTCTCGCGCTGGCCTTCCCAGTATGTACACTCTACTCAGGCAGCGCAGACTGTGGTGGCTGGGCCATGTCCACCACATAGAGGATGGCCGTATTCCAAAAGACATCCTTTATGGAGAGTTGACATCTGGGAGGAGACCCATCGGCCACCCCCAGCCACATTATAAGGATGGCTGCAAGAGAGATATGAAGGCGCTCGACATCGATGTGGAGTCCTGGGAGAGCCTTGCAGCTGACCGCACGAGGTGGAGAGGTACTCTGAAGCAACATCTCAAAACGGGAGAAGAGAAACTGATGAACGCAGCGGCAGACAAGCGGGCATGCAGAAAGGAGCGCAGCAACTTCAACAAACCAGCGACCACACGCAAATGTGACCTTTGCCACAGAGACTGTCACTCCCGCATTGGTCTCTTCAGCCACAAGCAACGCTGCTCCAGCCGAGGTTTGGAGTAAGCAGCCACAACTAGGATGCATCACCCATGGTCAGTCATGACCGAGGGGGGGGTCTACTATTCCTCATATAATTATTCTTCCCCAAAGGCTCCTGAACTATATAATTAAACATCTCTCATTATGTGTTATATCCAAAACAACTTGTTCTCTTGCTACTTTTTCAATGCAATAATCCCAAATACCATCTCATGTAGATTATATGAATTTTTCTTCCATACCAGTTGCTGCTGATTTGATTTGCCCAATCTACATAGACTAAAGATCCCAAAACATATTGTCTTACCTTTGTTGTACATGTCTTTGATTTCCTCATTTATACCAGGTTTTAGCATTATGGACTGAAGGCTATTGGAGAATTACCGCCAATGTTTTCTCTCTCCCTCTTTCTTACCTCTGCCCAAATCAATTTTACTTCTTGATTTACGAACTGCCAAAATTTCTCTATTCTTCTATTTTCCCGTCAGAATTAACCTACTTGCTTTCATAGAAACATAGAAACATAGAAAATAGGTGCAGGAGTAGGCCATTCGGCCCTTCGAGCCTGCACCGCCATTCAATATGATCATGACCGATCATCTAGTTAAATGTAGTGTTTGGTGTTTTTTAACACTGGTTTTAAATGTGTATATGTGGGGGGCGGGGGGGGGGGGGGGGGGCAGGGGGAAACCGTTTAAAATCTCTTCCCTGTCTGGGAGACCCGACCTTTTCCCTGTCGGGTCTCCGTTGTCGTTGGGGCCTAGCACCGTGGAGCGGCCTCCAGCCTGAACGATCCGGGGGCTCGGGAGACTGCGGAGCTGCGGACTACTCACCATCGTGGGGCTGGCCGGCCTCGGAGCATGGGGAGCGGTGGTGACTCGCTGCTGCGACTCGACTCCTGGGGCTCGGAGGCTCCAGCAACACAGCCGCAGGTCCGGTGGACTGTCGGGACATCGGGAGCTCACGGGTCCGGGGGGGAGAGAGAGACCGCTTCCCGGAGCTCCCGCAACGCGACTTCTCCAGCCCGTGTCGCGGGGTTGGAACGACCCGGAGCGGGGTCATACATCGCCCGGCACGGCTTCATGGCCGTGGGACATTACAGCACCCACCGGGGGCTCCAACTTCGAGACTTCTAGACCGGGAGCGGGGCCGTAAATTGCCCGGCATGGCCTAAAATGGCCGTGGGACTCAGCATCGCCCGCCTGGGGCTTCGACATCGGGAGAGACATGGAGAACAGGGGAGAGAAAAGACTTTGCCTTCCATCACAGTGGGTTCACTGTGATGGATGTTTGTGTGAACTAAATTGTGTGTATGTCTAGGAATTGTCTTTGTTTCTATGGCTGTGGAAACAGAATTTCGTTTGAGCCTCACTGAGGCTCAATTGTATTGTATTGTATTGTATCCTGTACCTGCCTTCTCTCCATACCCCCTGATCCCTTTAGCCACAAGGGCCACATCTAACTCCCTCTTAAATATAGCCAATGAACTGGCCTCAACTACCTTCTGTGGCAGAGAATTCCAGAGATTCACCACTCTCTGTGTGAAAAATGTTTTTCTCATCTCGGTCCTAAAAGATTTCCCCCTTATCCTTAAACTGTGACCCCTTGTTCTGGACTTCCCCAACATCGGGAACAATCTTCCTGCATCTAGCCTATCCAACCCCTTAAGAATTTTGTAAGTTTCTATAAGATCCCCCCTCAATCTTCTAAATTCTAGCGAGTACAAGCCGATCTAAATTCTAGCGAGTACAAGCCGATTTCCATTTTCTCTATCTCTCCAAAAGCTTATGCATTATCAAATACTTGTGATGTCGTGATACCAATGTTGTGATGGATGAAGATTGAATTCTAAATCAATTCATCAGAGGCCAGAGGGTCATAATGAATCTTGCACAACAATAATCATAGAAACATAGAAACATAGAAATTAGGTGCAGGAGTAGGCCATTCGGCCCTTCGAGCCTGCACCGCCATTCAATATGATCATGGCTGATCATCCAACTCAGTATCCCGTACCTGCCTTCTCTCCATACCCTCTGATCCCCTTAGCCACAAGGGCCACATCTAACTCCCTCTTAAATATAGCCAATGAACTGGCCTCGACTACCCGCTGTGGCAGAGAGTTCCAGAGATTCACCACTCTCTGTGTGAAAAAAGTTCTTCTCATCTCGGTTTTAAAGGATTTCCCCCTTATCCTTAAGCTGTGACCCCTTGTCCTGGACTTCCCCAACATCGGGAGCAATCTTCCTGCATCTAGCCTGTCCAACCCCTTAAGAATTTTATAAGTTTCTATAAGATCCCCTCTCAATCTCCTAAATTCTAGAGAGTATAAACCAAGTCTATCCAGTCTTTCTTCATATGACAGTCCTGACATCCCAGGAATCAGTCTGGTGAACCTTCTCTGCACTCCCTCTATGGCAATAATGTCCTTCCTCAGATTTGGAGACCAAAACTGTACGCAATACTCCAGGTGTGGTCTCACCAAGACCCTGTACAACTGCAGTAGAACCTCCTTGCTCCTATACTCAAATCCTTTTGCTATGAAAGCTAATCAAACCTAGAAGCAGGGTGAGAGATTCAGTTCTGCGTATGACCATTTATTTTGCAGCTGACATTTTAGTGTATCATCATCCTGCTGCATTGCTTTAGTTCTGCCCTTTAACATCATACAAGGGGGTGGGAGATTGCAACCTTCACGTGATCCGCCCTGTTTCAACAAATGCAATCAACTTGTGCACAATCAAATAAGATCAAATAGAACAAGTCTTCCTGCAACTTTAGGCTGTGCACACCATACGCAAGAAGAAGAAGAAGAAGACATCATACAAGGCATGATCAGTCAGTTTGCATGTGACAGGTGCAGGTGTGGTATCATAGATGGTAAAGATGTTACAAAAATTACAGCAGGACATTGATAAATTGGACAAATGGGCTGAGGAATGGTTAGTGGAATTTTAATGCAGATGAATGTGAGGTGTTGCATTTTGAGAGTCAAACCAGGGCAGGACATACACATGATTAGCAGGGCTCCAGGCAGTGTTGTAGACCAGCCCGGATCCAGGAATCTAGGTTCAGAGTTCCTTGAAAGTGGTGACAGAGGTAGATAGGGTAGTCAAGAAGACTTTTGGCATATCGGCCTTAGTCAGTCAAGATAATGAGTATAGACATCAAGATGTTATATTACATTTGTAGAAGACATTGGTGAGGCCATATTTGGAGTATTGTTTTCAATGTTTGGCCCCTGCCTTAGGAAAGATGTTGTTCAGATGGCAAAAGTGCAGAGATTTATGAGAATATTGCCAGGACAAAAGCCTGGGCTATAGAGAGACATTAGGCAGGCTAGGACTTTATTCCTTGGAGCATAGGATGATGCAGGGTGATCTTACAGAGGTGTAAACATCACGTGGAATACATAGGATAGATACACAGAGTAGTATCTAGAATAATCAGAATAAAGGAATCCAGAAGTCATTGGTTTATGGTGAGAGAGGAAAGATTTAATAGGAACCTGAGGGGCATAATTTTCACAAAGGGGGTGATAGAATGAGCTGCCAGATGAGGCAGTCGAGGCAGATACTATAGCTTCATGTAAAAGATATTTGGGCAGGTACACGGATATATCTATCAGGGTCCACAGTCTTAGAATAAAGGGGAGGCCATTTAAGACTGAGGTGAGAAAAAAAGTTTTCACCCAGAGAGTTGTGAATTTATGGAATTCCCTGGCACAGAGGGCAGTGGAGGCCAAATCACTGAAGGGATTTAAGAGAGGGTTAGATAGAGCTCTAGGGACTAGTGGAATCAAGGGATATGGGGAGAAGGCAGGCACGGGTTATTGATTGGGGACGATCAGCCATGATCGCAATGAATGGTGCTGCTGGCTTGAAGGACCGAATGGCTTCCTCCTGCACCTATTTTCTATGTTTCTATGTTTCTATGTTTCAGGCAGATAGGACTAATGTAAATGAGACATCTTGATTGGCATTGGCAAGTTGGACCGAATGAACTATTTCTATGTTGTCCGAATACAAAATCTGAATAGGATTTACATTTAGACATCTGTCACTCTTGTCCGCCAAAACAGACACTGACAAAATGCCAGCTACTGTAAAAGTGAAATCTTGGCATCCATTATTAAGAACAAGTATGTTTCAATTTCCCCATTCTCTGGGCTCCTGAACAACATCAGCAGCAGTGTAAAGGCATCTGTAACCAACTGTACACCGTTAAAAAGGTTGCATGGGATAGAGTTATTTCGCCGCAAAGGATATATCGGATATTGCTGAATCTGCGTCTCGTTTTATTATGTGTTTACTTGATGCCACCAGACACACAAGATTGTTAATCTAGGCCCGTGATCACTTGCACGGAGCTAATATATGCAGTTTTGTTGCTGGGTCACTGCACAGTAAAACATATTCTAACACTGACATGGTTAAGTGATATTAAGAAGGACTACTTGTTCAGGTCAATTATGTCTGCTTGGTTTTCTAATAATAATCTGACACGTTCTACACAATCTTTGCAAAATCCACGCAACTTGCATTGTTCTGGGTTAAAGAAAGCTATGCAAACGACATTTTATTAATCGGAGATAAAAACGAAACACAAATCTTCCCTTCTTATTGCCATACTATGAAGTTAATATTTCTACAACGATGGAGTTAATATCTCCACAACGGGCGCCGTTTTGCTTAACCGGGCACAGTAGTAGCTGGCGCTCTTATGTTTTCTTTTAAGCGAACCTATAAATAGCATGAAAAGTGATGCCTCTTCACGTTCCACATTCAGTCGAGCTCAGCTTTGACCTTTGATTCCCAGTTGTACTCCAGCTTGTGCCGAGTCCAGCCCCGGCCGCGGGCACTGTGCCCAGCCATCGAATCAGACTCCAGACAGGGCTAGCTCCAAGTTGGTGCGCGTTTTCCGCGCCTGTAATGGCAGCGCAGTGTGAATAAAGTGAGCTTCGGAATCCCAGGACAAAAACAACGTTTCACAACGTCCTGACCTGCCACTCACCCCTTCACAACAATGACAGGGTTCAGAATCGGGGTTGTCTCACTCTCCCGGCCCAGAGCCAAACACAAACTTCAAAAGGTCCTTCACGTTGTTTTTCTATTATTTTCCAGTTAAGGGCGCAGGGAACTATTCCGGCAAAGCCACCTCTTTGTTCTGTGTCGATGTCTTTAAACAGTCTTGGATTTGATTGTCTTGGTTGCGTAACGGATTTGTTGATGCAGTTTCCGTGTTATCGAGTGAAGCGCGAAAATACTCGCAAGCGCTTTCAATACTTTTCGGCATAATGGTCATTTATGTAATTTTCGATTTATTTTTGAAAACAGCGTGAGATCCCACTGTGGATTTAACTAACTGTGAGTGATCAAATATCCTTGCACGATGCAGCGGACATACGCGAAAAATAAACAAAGACCGGATTGCAATCACATTTTAGCAGTAACAGTGGACAATGAATTGTAAATTAGTTCAAAAAAAGTCTCCAGTGATTTAACGGGTTGCAAAGGCGCCGTGGCGGGGGTGCGCTGCGCTACTGGTATATGCAGTCGGCGGGACAAAATAAATACATTGGGAACGTTCTCTTCGGAGAGAAGGGACGGCAGCTTAACACACATAATTACTTCAAAATAAATATTTATCTCTTGCCATTAATCAAACGGAATGCGTTACCTCAATAGCAATAGTTTCTTTCTGCAATATTTATCTCCCGATATCGTCCAGTTGTCATCCGGGAATGGGGTTTGGTTGTAAGTATCTGCCGCGGACTCAGGTGAATCTGGGGGGTTCGGGCGGCAGGTCCCGGGAGTGGCCGTGATGCAGGTCAGAGACGGCGGCAGCAACTCGGACGTCCAACCCTTTGCAATCGGGCCTTGACATTACAGATCCCGCATTTCTGCAATATCGCCGTTTAGGCGCTGCCTTAAAGAACTAACCATTTGCATCAATATTGTCCAACGTGGAAGTCAGAAATGTTTACTTACACTTTTGCTGTACGCAATGAAAGCTATAACGGGAAGATGTGCATTGCCATCGTCTTCTTCACGACTTCGGAGTATTTACATCGTATTAAATATTTATATTGTGCTGCGGGAAACGCGGTTAATTTGTACAGAATTTGTTCCAGAAAACATAGGTGAAATACACCAAGTCAACGTATAATGCATTAACAAATAAACGGCATGCGTAAACATAATGAGTTCCTGCTCCTTTTGAACTTATAAACACTATCTACTTGCATACGGGCTGATTAATTTAATGGCGCTTTGTCCAGAGAATTTGAGTCGAGGGATTTTTCAAAAAAATGCCGAATTCGCTTTACATGTCATTATATATGACAACATAACATGTTATGTATTATTATGTGTGAATGGGACAATTATTATAGACTACTCGTCGAATCGGTTTGGTGCTCAACTCCATGACTCAAAATCGTGGATTTGGTTATTTTTGACAGACATTTGTCTGGATCAACTCAAGGCTAAATTAACGAGTCTTCTTCGGAAGGACTGACATCTATAACCGTCCCACTATCTACAAGGATCAAGCAATAAAGTGATTGAATAACCTCCAATTGCTCGAATCAGTGTAGTTCGGTTAATACTCAAGGCACTCTAAGCTGTACAGAGGACTGATGGGCAACCCATCCAGCGTCGTAACCACTCATATCCTCCACTGCCAGCATCTCCTCGAGCAAATCTTCATCTCCTGTACTTCTCCAACGCAGAAATAATAAGAGTATACACACAAAAGTAATGGATGCAGCAGGTACCATCTATCTGGCCTATTGCCCTTCGCTTGCCATTAAACAATCTCGCGGTTGATCTATTAATTCCGCATATTGATGCACCAATCCCATTAATGTCCCATAATCAATCTACCTCCGCCTTGAATATAGTCTGTGACTGAGCCCGGTATGGATAGAAATTTCCAAATATGCACTACTCACTGCGTGAATAAATTACTTCTCATCACAGTCCTAAGTAGTCGACCATGTTTTATTAATAAGAATAGTACCGCAGCAACGGCAAATTGAACATCATTCTGGCTTCCTGGCCCATGTGCCAATATATCTCCCTATCTGACAACTCAATGGGGAGGGGGGGGGGGGGGGGGGGTGGGGGGGGGGGGGGGGGGGGGGGGTCCGTCAACACCGCAACTGTAGCGGGACAAGAAGCACTTATTTTTCCCATTGAGACAACCAAGGGTGGGCAGAAAAGATGACCTTATCAGCAATGAAAAAGTGAAAATACTCAGTCATAGCAAAATCGAACCAGCTTAATATAGTTGTAAAAAGCAAAACACAAGGTGCTGGAGGAACTCAGCTGATCATGGACCATCTGGACTTCACGGTCGGCAGAAGGGTCCCGACCCAAAACATCGCCTGTCCATTCCATCCACGGACGCTGCCTGACCAGCTGAGTTCCTCGAGCACTTTGTGCTTTGCTCGAGATTTCTGACACTGCAGTCTCTTGTGTCTCATGAATTGCGGTTTGGTTCTTGTTTAGGTGATGCGCGATAAACATGAAAATATGGGGCCATATTTTTCTTATATTAGAGCGTATCCATTTTGGTATAATGCACATGTTCAGTGTGGCAAAGGAATGTGTAAACGAGAGACGAGACTCCAGGTGTCAGATGGATGGACAGTAAGTCCGGTTCTCACGGGATGCAGACTTGCAGGCAGCTGGAACCCGTCGGATTTCAAGTGAGTTGCAGAAGCAGTATTGTGCATCAGCACACGAACATGTTGAAGTCACTGGATCCCCCGCAGAGGGAGAACATGCAAGCTCAGGGTCAACAGGCAAGAGGTGCGCCGCCAAGCGAGGACTTTGGTGCCTGCAACGAAAACATGTCCATACAGCTGTGTGGAAAGTACACACAGACTGTGGAACCTTTTTGTTTTGCTTACGTAAAGAATCACAGGGACATATTAGCTGTGGATGCACAGAAAAGGTCGGGTGACATCGGGATACCCACAGTCAATGATCTAACATTAATAGCAATGATCTATATAGTTTATTCGAGTAACTCGAATCTTGCAAAGATGGTACTTACAAGTAAAATTAGGCATGTGAATTACAGTATTTTGGCAATTCGATACCCCTTTAACTGGGGATTTTTTTAAATAATTCTCGCGTTTTCTATTGAGAAAGCTCATTAAGAATATGTGGCGCTTTCTATAATGAAAGAAAATTACTTCTATAAAATGAAGGCATTTCGACTGATAAAGTGCCAGGTTTCTATGGTGAAAGGAGGGTAGTGCATTTGTGCGGTCGGTCTGAACACGACGCTAAGTGCTGGACAGTATGTCACAAAATAGGAACGAAAATGTGGAGACAGATAGAGAAGCTACTAAGCCCAAATAGAAAACAGCAACATTCCAAGAACCCCCGCAAAATGCATAAATATGTTTAAGGGAGATTGCGCTCGTGTTTAAAAGCACCAACGACGAATACATAGGATTAGTCGGGCTGTTGTTCAAAGTCCAATCCGTAATAGAAGAGTAATCTGTTTAAATCTATTGGGAGCGAGTTTACAAACAGACTTTAGAACGTGTTCATCTGCTGCCAAAATAGCTGATAAAAACTGCGAAGGAGGATAACTAAGTTACAGATCCTAGGAAGATTTAGAATGATCAACTTGGTAAATAGAATATGGGGCAATTTGGGTAATAATACTTTGTTGAGCCCTATTGTCAATTTACTCCTTTTAATATTTCAAATAATCGCTTTGATGTTTCCATACATGGACTAATAGTTAGCACTACAATAAATTAAGGAGATTTACATAAAGAATATAATTTCTTAGCGATTATTTATGGAACAAGTAGCCGCTAAAGTTAACTGTTTCTCTTGCAGGGCAGTGTTGCTTACTTTCGAAAATAACATTAATCCGATATGACTGGTAGATTTCAACGTATTCCAGGAACCAAAAACGGCGAACCTCTTTTCTAAACTGAAAAGGGAAGTCGAATGAAAAGCCCAAATAACGTGTAGGAAGGAACAGTAGATGTTGGTTTACACCGAAGATAGACACAAAATGCTGGAGTTCCCAATGTTGGGCGAGTTCAGAACCAGGGGCCACAGTCTTAGAATAAAGGGGAGGCCATTTAAGACTGAGGTGAGAAAAAACGTTTTCGCCCAGAGAGTTGTGAATTTGTGGAATTCCCTGCCACAGAGGGCAGTGGAGGCCAAATCGCTGGATTGATTTAAGAGAGAGTTAGATAGAGCTCTGGGGGCTAGTGGATATGGGGAGAAGGCAGGCGCGGGTTATTGATACGGGACGATCAGCCATGATCACAATGAATGGCGGTGCTGGCTTGAAGGGCTGAATGGCCTCCTCCTGCACCTATTTTCTAAGTTTCTATGACTCAGCGGAACAGGCAGCATCTCTGGATAGAAGGAATGGGTGACGTTTTGGGTCGAGACCCTTCTTGACACTGAGAATCAGGGGAGAGAAAGACACGGAGATAAGGAAGGGTAAGATGTGAAAACGAGACATCAAAGGGGATGAGTTAAAAGAAAATGCAAAATACTGACTGCTGAAGAAACGGTCTCAACCCGAAACGTCAGCTAGTCATTTTCTCCGGAGATACTGTCTGACCCGCTGAGTTACTCCAGCTTTTTGTATCTAGCTCAAATAATGAATGATTTCTAAAATAAAATACTGGAAAATGCTCAGCAGGCCAGGCCGCATCTGTGGGAGGCGAAACAGACTTAAAGTTTCAGGTTGAAGAGCGTTCGTCAGAAGGTGACAAAAGAAGCATGAAAAGTGACAGGGAGGGTGGAGGAGGGTGGGGGGTAGTTGGCGCTAATGGAAACTGGGGAGACCATGGGAATACTGGAAACTGCAGAATCTGGAATCTTAGGCAAAACAAATAAAACGTGCTGCAGAACTCAGCGGGTCAAGCAGCATGCACGGAGGGAATGGTTTCGGACGGGGACTCCCATCTGGCTAGGGAATAGACTGGAGACAGTTCGGCTCGGGACATACCATGCCGCACGTCCATTCCTCCACATATTCTGCCTAACACGTTGAGCTCCTCCAGCGCTTTGTTTTTCGCGACCATTGGGATCATCTATAAACAGGATTGCCCGGCGAATGAGTGCATGGGAACAGTTGGGGAATCAGTGCACGCTAGTGCAAATAAAGCGAAAAGATCGTAGAGGTTGCAAAATGGAGAGCAGGACGGTATGCCGGGCAGATCAGGCTGGGCATGCTCTCCACATATGCTGAGATCTATATTCTGCACTCTGTATCTCCCCCCTTGCTCTATCTGTTGTACTTGATTTTGATTTGATTGTATTTATGTATGGGATATCTGATCTGTTTATATAGCGCGCAAAAAGAAGCTTTTCACTTTACCTCGGTGTAAGTGACAATAATAACATAGAAACATAGAAAATGGGTGCAGGAGTAGGCCATTCGGCCCTTCGAGCCTGCACCGCCATTCAATATGATCATGGCTGATCATCCAACTCAGTATCCTGTACCTGCCTTCTCTCCATACCCCTGATCCCTTTAGCCACAAGGGCCACATCTAACTCCCTCTTAAATATAGCCGATGAACTGGCCTCAACTACCTTCTGTGGCAGAGAATTCCAGAGATTCACCACTCTCTGTGTGAAAAATGTGTTTCTCATCTTGGTCCTAAAAGATTTCCCCCTTATCCTTAAACTGTGACCCCTTGTTCTGGGCTTCCCCAACATCGGGAACAATCTTCCTGCACCCAGCTAAATAAACCTAAACATAACACATATGAGAGAAAGTAAAGGGGAAAAAGGGGGAGCATTACATATACCTACCTATATGATCCACTGGCAGAACTGTTGGGACGCAAATAAAGAGATCATTCTGACAATGTCTCCACAATATTAAGCATGATCTAGTCACTTCAGACCAAACAACGTATGCATTTGTAACGAATGTGAAGCTAACAGATGCATTAGCTTCCCACCCCGGCACTTTCCCGTGCAACCACAGGATATGTAATGATTGTCCCTGTACCTCCTCCCCTATATCCACACAGGGACCCTAGCAGCCTTCCGAGGTGAGACAGAGGTTTATGTACATCTAATATCATCCTCTTCATTCTGTGTCTCATTTATGTCGGCGAGACCAAGCGCAGACTCTGTGACCTTTGCGCCGAGCATTTGCATCGTTTGCCAAATTTAGTTAACGAACCCCCATTCACTAACCACCCCTTCCCTGTTCCCTGTGCCCCACTCGGACTCGCAACCATTTCTCCTCTGCAAACCTACACCTTTACGAAACGTCCTGGGCGTTACACCTCTTTTATCCGTATCCCACACGGATCTTGCCTATCAAAAAACTTCGTTCGTCTATGTCTGTTTATGATTTGGGCAACTTACAGCCTAACGATATGAACGTGCCCCATCTCTTCCCGTGCCCCACCTTTTGTCTACCAAGCTTTGTCCTCCCCACCTCTTTTCCAGCTCCCCCCTCCCCCCGCCGCCACCTCCACAATCAGTCTGAGGAAGGGCCCCGACCCGAAACGTTGCCGATCCATGTTCTCCCGAGATGCTGTCTGACCCACTGAGTTGCTCCAGCAAGATTCCGTGGAGACGATATAAAACACGTTTTAATGAGATTTTCTTTTCAGCTATTTTTTTTTAAATGGTTATTCTGTTAGTTCATCCAGAATGGCGCTTAAGGCAAATGAAATTCTAGTACCAGAAATCAAATGATTCAGCACGTTTGGTTAAACATAAAATATAATTAGATAATATTAAGAATGAGTCGTTTGAAACTTATTGTGACCGGTTGTTTTGTTATTAGCATTAGATTTTGTACCTGTAAATAGAAATCATCTGAACGCACTCGCAGACATTAGAACAATATCCATATGTAGGGAAGAACTGTAGATGCTGGTTTAAATCGAAGATAGACACAAAATGCTGGAGTAACTCAGCGGGACTGACAGCATCTCTTGAGAGCAATATCTGCAGTATGCCTTGTAAAACTCCTCAAGCGCTTTAAATTCCATACGATTCCAAGGTTACGAACAGCGGCTCATAATTCGAATTTATTACATTATAATTCGTTTTGATCCGACAGCAGAAAGCCACAAATAAATAACTGGTATGTGATTTATAAATTGTTACAAATTTAAGTTATTATAATGGAGTGGGCGTTAATTGAACTGCATTGAACGGAACCGTTTTGAAGCATGTACTTTGAAGCCTGCTACATAGACTTTGTTTATTCATAATAGACCATAGACAATAGGTGTAGGAGTCGGCCATTCGGCCCCTCGAGCCAGCACTGCCATTCAATGTGATCATGGCTGATCAACCACAATCAGTACCCCGTTCCCGCCTTCTCCCCATATCCATTGACACCGCTATCTTTAAGAGCTCTGTCTAGCTCTCTCTTGAAAGCATCCAGAGAACCTGCCTCCATCCAGAGAATTCCACAGACTCACAACTCTCTGTGTGAAAAAGTGTTTCCTCATCTCCGTTCTAAATGGCTTACCCCTTATTCTTAAACTGTGGCCCCTGTTTCTGGACTCCCCCAACATTGGGAACATGTTTCCTGCCTCTAGCGTGTCCAACCCCTTAATAATCTTATATGTTTCCAAAAAATCTCCTCTCATCCTCCTAAATTCCAGAGTGTACAATGTCAACATTCTGGCACCTTGTGTTATCAGAAATAGGTGAGATAAGAACAAGTATTAGCAATGATCAGGACACCGAGAACACTCTACTGGAAACTCCTGGTGTATGTGGTGTATTACTCATTTACTCTTACATTTCACCGTTAAACGACATCCTCTTTTCTATGAAATGAACACGCGTTTATTTGCCTTGAAGTGCATAGCTTACTGGAAAAACGGCCTGTGGCTTATTTACCTCCATTTATCTTACCAACATCAAGCAAGAATAATCAGTGTCAGCGGGACTCAATCATTGCAATTTCTCAACATTGCCTTGCGACCATTATACTCACAGGATTGATCAAGAACGCATATACGTTGGAAAAGCCTTTGACCCTATGGTACTATAACATCGGTACCTCAGTGGCAATGTGATCGAAAACACATATACTGTACTTGGCGAATGGTCCTGATCGTTATAGCCACTTAATATCCCAGCATCAATGTGACCGGGAGCGAAACATCCTGGGCGTTAAAGTGCTGTAACATCGGCACCTCAGCGCCAATAAATACCATACTAAATTAATTCACAATGCTTTTGCACCAGATGCCACCTTACCTAGACTGCAGCCTTCCATTATACCCTTCTCTTTCCTTGAGATTACTTATTAGTCAAAAGTGAATCACCCATATAGAATTTGCGTCCTCGAACTTTCATTTTCGTTGGCCCTTCCACCCTGTGCTTATCTCTTTGTTTCGACAAAGAGATATACCCCTGGAGGGTGTAGAACTAAGTAACAAACGCTGCTCAAACGCTTTGCTGATCTGGATCACATTCTGCCCGCCACCGGTGATCGGGTCAGCTGAGCGGATTTGAGAGTTCGGTGTGTCATCGCATTCGCTCCCTGATTCCCCCATCCGAAATTATCTGATATTGTGCGAAGTATGAACAACGGAATAAGAGCTATACGAACACGTTGGCATTTGTGTATATTTGGATGGACCCTGTTCCATATGAATGTAAGTCCTTACGTCTTTATCCCGAGCTACAAGACCGCTGCAGAAATTGATTTGAGATTTCTGAGGCAATCAATATTTTGAAAAAAAAAAATTCTGAATCGTTAGGAGTGTGTGCATTGGAGTTACAGGTGTGTTGAGAGACTTGTCGTCCTAATTTAGTTTTTCCGTTTTGTGTTTTGACAGCGATCCGTGACAGGGTAACATTTTAACTGGAGGTGCATAAAGGCCTTGTGGTGAGACAGTGAAAGGGGATCTCCGCGGTCTGTCAGCGCACATGCACCATCGTGTACTTGAGAATGTAAAATAGACAGATAGGACAGTGGTATGGGGTTGCTGCCGAACTTAAGAAAACGCAATATCACTATTGAATATGGACGATATAAACGCGTCATCTTTTAAAGAGACTTATATATACTTCTTCCCCACCCGTGAAAAGCAGCTACTTTCAGAATGTCCCTAAATACAAGCGATGATAACATTACAACCGCAGCAATGCTCGCACTTGTTATGTTAACGCGGACTTCACTATCACCGACCAGTCAAGCCATGAATAAGTACGTGATGACACTAGGCAATTAAAACAAGAGAAGTACTCGTGGTACCAATGCTTTCCGCTTTCACAAGAGGAGAGTGGCGAAAGAATGAAGGTGGTCAGATAAGAGTCAGTGGTTGGTCAGCCCATTCATTGATTAATGCAACAAAAATACACACGGCGTTGCCGGACGCTGCTTAATAGGTGGCGACAACCTTCACCGCCAACCCTCGGGACGTTCATAAATTAGACAACTTGCCTGAAATGTGTGTCGCATAAAGGAAGCTCACCGGGTTGAATAAGGAAATAATTCGACTGTGAAATAATTAATCGATACACCTTTGATATAAATGAAACGGGAGTCATCAACAACTGGTGATTCAAAAGGCCTTAGCCCATTGGACACCCAGAAAGAAACCTTATCAAGATTTAGGGAAGGAGCGTTGGGATCATACTATTCCAACAATTACCAATTTCCAAAAACCTCACCAAATTTAGACAAAAAAATTCATGCATCGTAATAAAAATCGTTCTAAGTTGAGGAGACTTGAAAACGTTGCATCTCTGAATTATTGTACACCCTAGCCCTTTTTAATATATTATATCTAACGGCATGCACACATGCCTTCCTCTCCAGTGCGTGGGATTTTTCACGACATTTGTCGTCATTTCTGATTATTAAACCAGTTGCAATGTCATTTCTTTCTAAAAATCAAACGTATCGCCTCGGATAATTTGAAATGTCAAACGTTAATTAATTAGATGCACTCTTCAGGATAAAATGCAAGACCTTGTTTGCTAAGTTATGTTTTCCCTATCCGTGGTCTAATATAGCCACCCAAAAGGGTTGACGTTATTGTTTCCATTCAAAATAATTTCCGTGTAACTCTTCCCAGACAATACGGCTTCCAAACGGCCGTGTTTATGTTTTGTCTAACTTGTGCGGGTCAGAATTTGATCCGAAGAGTTTAGCGTTCCACTCAAACTGAAAGGCAACTGCACAAGCGAAATGAAACACTACCATCGAAATTAACGAATGTAATCGATTTATTTGAACCGACGCTTAATTTGGACATAGGCTTCGAATCCGAATCGTGCATTCCATATCAATATAAGATATTGATATGTATAGCAATACAGCGCTTTATGAAAGTACCAAGACGTATGATTCAATGGGGGAGGATGGGTTAATCTTCCGACACGTTGTTGAAGATAGTTGAGGCATGGTGCATGTAAACGTTCTTTCTTTGAAAAAATAAATTAGCTGAAGAACGTCAAGATCTTCAATAAAACATTCATATTAAACTAACAAAATGTACTCATAATTGTACATCATTAGTCTCCAGATAAGCAAAACAAAGCTCTTTAGTCTTGGCTGCACAGTGCTGTGAAACGTGACAGCTGGTCATAAACTTTAAGGTACCCCTATGCGAGTTTTCCTGTGGTTATTAAAATATTTCATATTTTAGTCGCCGATATTTTCATTTAAATGAATCTGCACAATGCTGATAATCCAGGGACAAAATCAATGGGCAGATTACGGGTTTAGACTTAAATGGACGCTATTGTTACAATGTGGAATGAGAAAGTTTGGAAGGGTTTGAGGTGACGATCAAAGGAAGATATGTAAGGAACTGATGCTGCAATCTGTGAAGGATCAGAAGTGAAACATCAATCAATTGTAACTTGTACATACGTCAAATATGCCCACGTTTATCAATATAAAAGTGAATGAAGGATTGAATAAAACGGCTATATTTCCAGAGAAACTGTATGACTAATACTGAACAATGTACATTGCAATCCAATTTACAGGTATTAACTAAAACAAAACGATTAACTGTTGATTCTATTTTGGAATTTAAAGTTCCATTCAGCAGAATTTAGTAACTAGAAGTTGTGTTATTGCTACTAAACCATCTTTTGTTGATTGAGTTCAGGTACAATCGAGCCATTTTGCGTAAATCCCTGCAAATGCTGGCTGCGCTCAAGAGGAAGCTGTCGACGCCTGCTAAGTTAATTTTGCTTTTCTTTGTCTAATTATTGTAGCGCTCAGGGGGGAAGTTGCCTGCAGGACTGGAGCAGTAAACTGACACCGACGCTCTGTGTGTGGTACAGGCAAAGTTTGATGGAAAAGGCCTGCTTCCACTCATGTCAAATTTAGTTATGAGGAACAATACCCTATGAACACAGGTCTCATCCAATACAACGCACTACAACAGAACGTACTCCCACCGAACACCCCTCCCCCTATAATCCCCCCCTCTCTTTCTCTCTCAGAAACTGTGCTTTTCGCTCCTTCTCCCTAATCTCTACGTACTGTCGCCATTCGTTTTCTTTCATTTAACCACTCACTGCCTTCGGATACGTCTTCCCATCTCCCTTATTGTCAGAAATTAAAACTCCTATTCTATGCATTTTTTTCAGTTATTTTGGTTGATATTACGGCAATTATGCACGGGTCCCAATTAACATCAAACCGATTCTGTGAAACGAATTTGTGAAGGAATGTTACTCAGCATATTAATAGAATTACGTGTCTGATATTATTTTAGAAAAAGATGCCTTTGTGCTGCAGCAGCATTTTGTTCGTAGATTCGATACAGAACGAAATGCATTTTAACCCAAAGATGAACACGATAAAATGAAATAGTAATGCGTGTCCCTTGCTTGGATTATTGATACTAATTGAAGTATGAATGCTCCTCATTATAAGTCGAATTTTACTTTCGCTTAAAGTATATACTGACGATGATACACCAGGTCAATTTGCAAAACAAATAGTTGAGCAGCACATAGCGCTGAATAAAACCGTGCAATTAAAACCAATTCATAAATAAAATCCCGTTTATTAAAATGTACACGGTTACTGAGGCGAATACAGGTTGCGCGAACTTGGGAGCAAAAGGAAGCTTGTGTTGCATGCAAGCGTGCGAGTACCTCAGCAAACTTGCTGTGTGGATGCGAGTGTACATGCGTGAGCATCCGTGTTTGTGCTTCAGCAATGTGTGCGAGAGTCTGTGAAGGATTTGGGGAGATCAATGATAAACATATTTTTTGCCCCATTCTCGGAAAGGTATATTTGATATCATTTGCAAATCAGTTACAATTGACTCCAATAGCTGCACCTCCTCGGAAGACATCTGGATTTTATGTGTAATTGCCGAGAAACGAGTGTGATGCGATAATTGATCAAAGGTTGGTAACAGAAATATCAGACGAGGATTTCGCAATTTTCATAATTTTGTTCGCAACTTCTTGTTTTAAAGTCCTTTGCACCCAAAAGATGACAGTGGCGCCACGGAATTACTATTTAGTTTTAACGAGGCATCAAAACTACTTATTAGGACTAACATTTAATCTTTTCTATGCCAATTCTTACGGGGTGAATCTCGAATTAATATGTAGACATTGATTCTTAGTAGAGAGAGATTAAATAGAAAAAATAAAGTCAAAGGGAAGTTGCGAATGATAGGTAATACAGCATATTCGTATCATGTTAGCCGTTCCAAAATCGTCTTGGGGCAAAAATGTTGCAGATTTATTTTATGAAGGCATCTATTCCGTTATAAGCCTGGAAGACCTCAAAAGACATTTTGGATATATTTTGATTGCCTGGATATACAGCTATATAATGGAATGCTCTCTTTCCCTGATATGACAGACGCGATTGAACTAGTTATAAAATGAAGATTGAATGAATGGACTAATTGCGTGGAGGGATTAGTTGGGGCTGATTGTCCTGTTACACAGCGCTGAAACAATGTACTCGCGGCCGCTGAGAGTTTGGAGTGTACTCAAGTGTCGCCTGGAATCTGGTTTCATTCAGGAGGAGGAGGCTTAGGAGAGGAGATTTACTCGGTGATAGGGTGGCCAGGTTTTCTTTGGCTGTAGCAGCCACTGCGAAGAGAAGGGCTGGTGGGAGGGAGTACAGTGGGACACACTTCCGCGCTTCCTCTTAAAGGGCTCGCTATTGGGAATGGCCACCAGGTGGAGGACGGAGCGGTGATTTCGAGGGGCCACTGAACTGCTGCCAGGAATCAGATCGTGTGTTGTTTTTTTTGGTCGTTTGCAAAGTTTCCTAGAGGGGGAACATAAGCGAACGCCGGCACATGAACCGGTCGCCGCCTCAAAGGAAAGGCCTGTGCAAGCATACCTCGAGAATAAGGCGAATCTGAAACCGAGTCGTCCATATCTGCAGCCGTCCGAGCGTGAGGAGCGGGGGTTCCAGAAATGAAGCCAGTGTGTGCAGCCGATTAAATAGAAGTCTTGTGTTTTGACGTATTTACAGTGGAATAATGTCCGCGGACCAGTTAGATTAAATAGGGCGTAGCGTCTGCAGCAATCATTACTAGTTTAAAAAAAGACTTTTATTCCATTACCCCCACCCCCGCCCAGCAACACTCACCGGGTTACATACTTTTCCTTTCAAAGAAAGAGATGACGACTGAGAACCCACAGCAGCATTTGGATCCTCCGGCGTCTGTCAGGTCCAGCCCGGTTCCCGGAGTGTTAAAATCGGCCTTGATCAGCCAGCAGTCGCCGGCGATGGAAAACTCCGCCTTGGCCAAAATCAAGAAGACCAACGGTGGGTTGCGGCGGCCGGAGAAGCCCCTTATTCTTACATCGCTTTGATCGTAATGGCTATACAGAGTTCCCCGACCAAGAGGCTCACCCTGAGCGATCTATCAGTTCCTGCAAACCCGGTTCCCCTTCTTCCGAGGGTCTTACCAGGGATGGAAGAACTCGGTGCGTCACAATCTGTCGCTGAACGAGTGCTTCATCAAATTGCCCAAAGGACTCGGCAGGCCAGGGAAGGGACATTACTGGACCATCGACCCTGCCAGTGAATTCATGTTTGAGGAAGGCTCCTTTCGCCGTCGACCCAGAGGGTTCCGTAGGAAGTGCCAGACGCTCAAGCCCATGTACAGGATGATGAACGGCTTGGGATTTGGCCCCTCCATTATTCCCCAAACCTTCGACTTCCAGAATCCCGCTGCTTCCCTGTCCTGCCACGCCAGCGGTTACAATCTGGAGAATAGCCTCAGCATGATGAGCAATTCCTTATCAGGAACTATGATGGACTCAGCAGCGGGCATCATATCCCCCACATGTCCCCTAACCCTGGCTCGACTTACATGGCCAGTTGCCCCGTGTCTTCCGGTGGAGAGTATGGTCCCGATAGTAGCAGTAGCCCGGTGCCATCGTCCCCCGCTGTGGCCAGTGCGCTGGAGTGCCACTCGCCATACTCAGCCTCATCTGCCCCATGGTCATCCTCGGGAGGATCCCCGTACATTAAGCAGCAGAGCCTGGGCCCCATCAACTCCGTCCCTTCCAGCCTTCACCCCAGCATGTCCACCTACTCGCTGGAGCAAAGTTACCTGCACCAAAACACAAGGGACCCCGCAGAAATCACAGGTATGTTTTTTACGTATTAATTGTTTAGAAAAATATATATATATTTATATTGCACATTGTTTCCGCATTCCCTTGAACGCAAAACAAATATTAGCTAGATGGGTTTTTTTTTTTATTGAATTGGTATTTCCCGTGTCGAGTTCGAAAATAATCTCAGATGACCAAGATTGCCATGTTGCAGTCCGGTTTTGATA